>NC_142928.1:132463277-132508277 GCF_046866305.1 Octopus bimaculoides
TTTGTATTGTTGTTATTGGATTAGCGAAACAATTATGAGAACGAAACAAAGGGATAAGTCCCGTTTTCCTGGGAATTACTGGGTACGCCAGCTAGTATATATATATATATATATACACATTTACATATATATTCTCTGTGTGTCTTTGTGCGCGTGTAGATGCGGTTGATGTAGGTATACATAATCGCTGACCAAACACCATTCAATTTTTTTACTCCTTGATTTTCTCCTTGTTTTCTCTGTATTCTTTCTGTTGAAGAGCGTAGCTCGAAACGTTGAAGACTTTCTGTTTTCCCGAGCGTCAAACTAATACATCCTTTTGTTGTTTACACCACCTGTCCTCGTCTGTTGTTGTTTTTTTTTCGTACATTCTCCCAGACATAAAGTATAATTCCATCAACGGCTACTATGACATACATGTACTTGTAGTGACATATACGCATTAAATACCAACTTCGTAATACATTGTATATAGGTGAAACTGGCTGATAGTCGACAGACTGTTCTACAAAGCGTTGTCTTCCCAAAATTTGTGTCCCGCAATTTTAACCCGTCAGACTTCTCCAACTGCCATGCTACCACCCTCGTCATCACCTGAATCAGCAGCAGCACCATCACCACCACCACCACTATCATCACCTCTTTGCCTTCTGCTTATTCGACTGTCATGGAGAGAACTTCGTGAACGAAATCACATTTTAAAACTCGGCATATTCCTCACCCGTTGCATTGACAACATATTTAAATTTCATTAACCGACCTCACGCGCTCATATGTATGTGCCAGTACACACACACACACACACACACACACACACACACACACACACACACACACACACACACACACACACAAACTTGAGTTTCTCCCATGCGTCACATACATATTCACGTTGAGAAACGCACACATACCAACTTTTTTGCTACTGCAGCTGCTCTTGGTGCTGCCGGTGCTGCTCCTGGTGTTGGTGCTGCTGCTTACCAATGAAATGAAGATCAATAAGATACTGAGGTATATCATATCGATTATTTTAAACGATCTAGTGTCTAGTCCAAACAAATATTATTGATTTGATTTTTTACATAGTCATAAAAGTTCATAGGTACAAGCTGAACGTGATTGTATGGCGTTGATACACTGTCAGGAACTTTAGCAGTGCAAGATGTGGAATAAGTTTGTAATTAAGACAAATGAAGACAGTCACTACAAATGGCATGGCACTGGTGACCTCTGTAGACATGGATCATGTAAGATATCTGATGACCTCTATGGATCTATTTTGGTCTGACAGCAAATTTGAATGAAAAAAGTGTACTCTTCAGTTCCAATCTTGGTTAGATCTGAAACAGTAAACCTTAGAAGGGCACTCTCTGGTGCCCTTTTAAAGTGAAGACTAAAATAACATTTTACGATCGACAGTGAAGAAAATCTCTGTTGTTGTTGCTGTTGTTGTGTCGGTGAAAGTAATTATTCTAGTTTTTGTCGTTGTATAGTATCCCTAGCCAACATTGCTGATGAAGCACGCCCTCTACACAAGATAGCAGATCAGCTTTAAAGAATCGTTCAAATGTCATTTGGACACTTTAAAATAAAAGGTTTCGTTAAACATGGCAGGCGACTACGTAGAAGTTCCTTTAATGTCTTGTCACTTCAATCAGAACCGGATTTAGACTCGGTAAGACCAACCGCGATCCGCGGGACTTTCTGAATGGCATGCCTAACAAAAAAATGATGAAGAGGCATGTCTCATGCATCCCACTTCTTGAAAAAGTGGCTAATGCCATCATGAAATTTATATAAAGTTTGGAAGCCACTTGCTAAAAACTTACACCAGATGGTTACACAAGAATATTTCGTTTGATTATATTGAAGCCTTTGTGGATTGTGAAGTTCTAAACTATAATTTGTTTATTTTATGCCTATATCCAGTACTGATTACAATATAATTAGATATTATGATGATATAGCTGAACTAGCTGGCGCTTTGTGTCCTTGAGCAAGGTACTTTATTCCAGGCTGCCTCAGCCTATTAAGCTGATATAACCCTAACTCCTTCCAGTTATTACATTATGGACGTTTTGCTATGTCAAGTATAGGAAGGCCGAAAGGGTTTCTATGCTGGTGGCTAGATGGGTATCTATATCAGTTAGCGAAAACATGTTACATGTTATCAAGTTTTATTCGCTTGTGAGTAATTGCTATTTTAGTTATGGATTACAAGTTAGCAAAATGCAGTGCAATAGCAGAAACGGTAGAGTGGTTAATTGAATGCATTATTTTTCTTTACTCCAGTCTCTCTATGCTTCATAGCTGTAGAGAAGACTTAGAAGACCTGGAAGACCTAACATCTAATGATGAGAGAATTTAGAATTGAAGCTGTTGTCTTCGTTTCTCAAATTAATTCCATCTTACATATCAATTTGACCTGATCGAACAAATTTATGATTAAAGGCATTCCAGTAGTTACCATACAAGCAAGTACGACTACATTATCTAATGCTTTCTTTATTTATATAATATATTTAAGACTAGAAGGAGCGATTTGAAGAAATTTGACTAATATTGGTTTAAAATTTTGGTACAAGGCCAGCTAGTTCGAAGAAGAGGGTAAATCAATTACATCATCCATAGTGCTCAACTGGTACTTATTTTCTCGTCCCCGATAGGATCTAAGGCGAAGTCAGTGTCGGCGGAATTTGAACTTAGGACATAAAGATGGAGGAAATGCCGCTTGTAATATGTATCGAGTGCGAAGCGCACTGAATAACCAACTGGAGGAGGCGTCCTTCTGGGGTTAAAACAGCAATATCGTCTGTTCTTATAGAATACTCACGCTGAACTGCAGATAAATAACTAAATATATATATATATATATATATATATATATATATATATATATATATATATATATATATATATATATATATATATATATACATATTGTTATTAATCCATACAAACAAAGGAAGAGAAGAAAATGTACACAGAATAAATGAGAATAGATACACTTGACTGGTTTCACATTAGATTTTCAAAAGTGTGTAGTGTAAATTGTTGTGTCATGAATTGTACTTATTCTGGTTGTTATAAAAACAGTTTGTGTTTAAAGGAGGAATGTGGTTCAGGACGCTATTTGTTAACGTACAAATTAATTGGTCAACATTCATGTATTACATTCACGTAACAGTTACATGTTATTTTAGCAAATTCTTCATTATTTTCAAAATTAATTGAAACAAACGCAGTGGGTTTCAAAAGATACATGCAAACAAAAGGGTTAAGAAGGAAAGGGAATACTTTAGATAAGTCTTGTCTTTTATGAGACTATATGTAAGTATGGTGCAGGCGCGTGGCTTAGTGGTTAGGATATTCGGCTCATGGTCGAAAGGTCGTGAGTTCGATTTTCGGTGGTGTGTTGTATCATTGAGCATGACACTTTATTTCATTCTACTCCAGTTCACTCAGCTGGAAAAAATGAGTCGTACTTGCATTTCAAGGGGGCTAACCTTGTGACATTCTGTGTCACGCTGAATCTCCCTAAGAACAAAGTTAAGGGTGCGCGAGTCTGTAGAGTGCTCAGCCGCTTGCACGTTTTAATTTCGTGAGCAGGCTGTTCGGTTGATCGTATCAACTGGAATACTCGTCGTCAGAACCGACGTAGTGTCATCGACGTAAAGATGAGATTTTGATGGCTGTCCTTTCAAACACTCGTGTAATTCTTCACAGCTTGGAGGCGACCAGTTCTGTGTTGCTTAATCACAATAATTAAGTTGAGGCTTGCCAGGAACAAAATCTTGGAGATGTTTCCGCACTATTTTCAGGAATCTAGGCATAACAGCATGATAAGTTGAATATACCTGATTAGATATATTTCTCCTGGACCGATAGCAGTATTAAATAACAATGGCATTGATGTATAATCTACTTGGTTATGGGTAGTGGCATTCAATATAAACTCACCTGGACAAAACTCAACATCCTTTTTTTGTTTCAATTTTGGGTGTCTTTTTGTTAGGTTCCCTCAAAATACCCAAGTAGACATTCTACAATAATTAAACTGTGGCATAAGTAAGATAACGAGGTGTGGTTTTGTGACGCGGAACAAAGCAGGCCTTGCCGTCCACTCAAGAGAACGCGTATTAAATGATCTACAAGCACTCGAGCAAACTGAGTCCTCAACTCGTTCCATTTGACAAAAGGTTTGCAAGGTTCCAATAAACCTCAAGAGACATGCGTTTCTATAGATCATGATTTCTGCTTTATTATACAGGGTGTCCACAAAGTCTGGGTACATGGGATTAACACATAGTTTAAGAAATTATTATTTCTTATATTTAATGATTTTATTTACTCCATGTACCCACATGAGGATTAACACATACTTTAAGAAATTATTATTCCTTATTTCCTTATATTTAATTGTTTATGCTATGATTTTATTTACTCCATTTAGCCAGACTTTGTGGACATATATATATATATATATAATAATAATATTATTAGGGACAAAATCCAAAATTACAGGTAAAGAACTCAATTAAAATCAATTTATAAAAAATTAAAATTAAATTGAGCCTTATAGATAAAGTATATATAAAATATATATAGTTTTAGGGAAAATAACCAATTTTCAAGAACTCATCGATGAAAATCCACTATCACATATTCCTTTCTAGATGGTATGGGGATATCCTTCAAAGATGAATTCCAAAAAAGTGGCTCAATCCTACCTGTAAATTCCATAATCAACGAAAAATTGAAAGTTAAATACAAACAACAAACGTTAATTATAAATTAGAAAATAATAATAATATTATTAGGGACAAAATCCAAAATTACAGGTAAAGAACTCAATTAAAATCAATTTATAAAAAATTAAAATTAAATTGAGCCTTATAGATAAAGTATATATAAAATATATATAGTTTTAGGGAAAATAACCAATTTTCAAGAACTCATCGATGGAAATCCACTATCACATATTCCTTTCTAGATGGTATGGGGATATCCTTCAAAGATGAATTCCAAAAAAGTGGCTCAATCTTACCTGTAAATTCCATAATCAACGAAAAATTGAAAGTTAAATACAAACAACAAACGTTAATTATAAATTAGAAAATAATAATAATATTATTAGGGACAAAATCCAAAATTACAGGTAAAGAACTCAATTAAAATCAATTTATAAAAAATTAAAATTAAATTGAGCCTTATAGATAAAATATATATAAAATATATATAGTTTTAGGGAAAATAACCAATTTTCAAGAACTCATCGATGAAAATCCACTATCACATATTCCTTTCTAGATGGTATGGGGATATCCTTCAAAGATGAATTCCCAAAAAGTGGCTCAATCTTTTTTTTTTTTTTTTTTTTTTTTTTAAATCAAAACTTTGTATATATATATATAAAGTTTAACCTTTTATTCTTAATAATTTTTTCTTTCCTAATTTTTTCATTCATAATTTTTTCCATTCATAATTTTTTCATTCATATTTTTTATTATTACGTTTGTAGAAATAAATAATCTTGTATTTTTCTATTATTCAATTGATCTTTAATCATAATTAAATAAACGTCTTTAGCTTTAAATAGTATAGCTTTAACTATTACACCGGTTAAATATGTACTAATTTTATCTTCATTATTATTTTAAACTTAAACTTCGTTCAACTTGTATTTAAAACAATGATAATTTAAAACAATGATAATTTAGGTAAGATGTTTTTTGTATATAATATACATGTTATTATTATGGATGAAGGGATGATTATTGAATGGTTATTATTTTGATATTATGATATTTTTTAAATAATTTTTCTATCTTTATATAATAAGTATTTCATATTAATTCATTTGGTACTTATTGTTGGTTGAGATATATATCTAATTATTGTTCTACTTACGATCTGACGAGTAGCTATATTTTTGAATAGAACTTATTTTCGATAATTTCAATTGATTTTAATCGATTTAAATTTCTTTTCTATTTAAAAATTGGTTATGAAACACGTGTAATCTTTTTATTATATTTATCTTATGATATTTACTTTACTTTATATTATACTCATTTATTGTGCTTTTAATTATTAATTTTTCTATATGTGATAGTGGATTTTCATCGATGAGTTCTTGAAAATTGGTTATTTTCCCTAAAACTATATATATATATATATATATATATATATATATATATATATATATATATATATATATATATATATATATATATATATATATATATATAAGAATTAAGGTTGTTGAAAGGCCAGGCAACCCTATTAAATCCGTTATCAGTAGAACATACCCTTTCAGTAGAACCCCCTGCACTGATAGGAACTGTATCGTATGTAGATTTAGCCCACAAACGAACTGCAAAACCAGAAATGTGGTCTATAGTATAAGACGTACAGAAGGACGATGCAGAAATAAGACAATGACATATGTAGGCGAAACAGCAAGGAGCATAGGGGAGCGGGCAAACGAACATTGGAGGGAACTTAAGGAACGGAAGAACTCATCAGTTCTGTACCAGCACGCTGAGCAAGAACATAGAGGCTCAATCAACAACATAGAAATTAAAATCTTATCTACACATAGCAGTGATGCAGCACTTAGACAAATTACTGAAGCTACACACATAATAGAAGAGAAACCTAGCCTGAATAGGAAACTAGAATGGAACACTAACACACACCACTAACAAACCACAAACCACAGCATGTGACAACATGTTACCCATAAACCAATAATAATATGAACAATACATAGATAAACAAATGGAATTAAATACTACATACGTTAACAAAATTTAATTAAACACAAAAACACACACACACACACACATGAACAAATAAATAAATAAAAACAAATACAAACGAACACGTATTAACAGAGTATATAGGTGATACAGACACTCCCCATACACACATGCACTTACAAAAGACAGACACATTGAAGGACACGCATGCGTAGACACATACAATAGGAATACAAAATACAAGATGGCTGATAGTTAGCAAGGTGAGACACACACAAGAAGGAAGGAAACAAAGGACCACTGATGAGGTCACAGAACTGTGACGAAAGAACTCTGGCCGAAATAAGATTAAGATTAATGTAATATAAAGCTGAAGCAAATTAACACCAAATATACAGTGCGTGTGTTTTTATTGGCTAAACTGGCAATATGACCATCCCCAAGTACAACAATATATATATATATATATATATATATATATATATATATATATATATATATATATATATATATATATATATATATATATATATATATATATATATATATATATATGTATGTATATATATATATATATATATATATATATATATATATATATATATATATATGTATGTGTGTGTGTGTGTGTATATGTATGTATGCATGTATGTATGTGTGTGCGTGTGTGTGTATGTATGTATGTACGTATGTATGTAATGGCACATTATTAAGAATGTCAATCTGATTGTTTGGAGGCAAGCAGACAGATATGAAGACGTGATCCTGTGTCAAATGTCATCATCAGCACACCGGTTTATCGTACCCTAACTCCAGCAGACATGAGACTTCCACATACACAAAAAAGAGTGGAAAAAAATTCATGGTCTAGGGTAATTTGCTTAATTCAAACGAGAATGCATTTGTTTAAATGGGGCAGTTAGTTAGCGATCATAGACTGTGGATATTGTGGGTAGGGTTGCTTCTTTAATAAGCATTTCCTGTCGGAAAGATCCTGGGTAGTCTAGATGCATGTATTCAGCCGCTCGGTTCTTCGGATTGTAGTGGCTATTCTACCGCTGAAATTACTATATATATAGTATTCAATACACTTTTATTAGTCATTATTGTCTATATTCATGCTACTGGTCACTCTGAGTTGCTTCTTTTAGTTTATTGATCAATATCAGAGCCAGGCTATCACAATTTCTATTTGAGACATTAAAGATGCAGACCTGAATGTCAGGAACATGAAGATTAAAAAGACAATTCCTATAAAATCCGAGTTCAACAGCCAACAGGAATTGCAGGAAGTATCTTGGCTAATCTACCCACTCACATATGACCCCCATGGAACACAAAGTGCAGCCCCCACTTATTTTTTGTACTTAATATACTCTCGGATTTCCTATCCAGTATTCGAACAATGAATCCTTACAAGCTCTAGCACGCTAAATGCAACCCCATTTTCTCCCACACTTCACCCCCACACAGTGGTTATCGTATCGAACAGAACATAGCTCTGAGACATTAATGTACATAAATACATACATACATACATACATACATGCATACATATGTACATACATGCGTACGTATATGCATGAAAACACATATATACATATATTAAGCATGTGTGTGTTGTGTGTGTGAGTGCGCATGTGTGTATGAGTACTGTTTTAAAATATATCCGGGTTTCTTTCCGCACACACACACACACACACACGCATCGTATTTAATTTGTTTGAATTGCTGCGAGATGTTGGATTTGTGTAATACGAAAATTTACTGTTTGCGCTAACCTAGTTTTCGTGTACTTTTATGGCAGTACTTCTAAAGACATTCCAATCTGCCATAGTTGTTACCCAGACTGTCAATTGTACTTGCAAACACATGTTGATATTTAATGTACATACAACCATTTGTAAACTTTCACGTCAGACGCAATGGTAAACAGTAGATCATAATATTCGATATTGACACCCTGCCACGCAATAAATAGACAATAACAAAGTGAATGAGTAAATAATAAATAAATATCTCCTGTAGTTATGCTTTGAAATGGCCGGATATATGTACAAGGAATTTTGCAATATTATTTAATTCACTTAGGTTTATGTTTACACACTTTTATCGCCTTCAAAGTATTCTCCATTTGAAGCAATGCATCGGTCCAGGCGCGTTTTCCACTATTCGAAGCCGTGTTGAAACCCTTGCGAGGTGATATCTTTTAACGTCTCCGTCGTTTTTTTCTTCTTCTCCTCTTACACATCTCCAAATTCCGTAGCACCAGCTTTCGTCACCAGTGATGACCTTCGAAAAAGGGTCTGGGATCAACTTCCAGCTGTTCTTTCAGTTCACGACACGCATTCAGTCGTGACTACATTTGATCTTCTGTAAGCATGCGAGGCTCAAATTTTGCTGTAACTCTTTTCACACGCAATTCTTCGCTCAAAATTCGTTGGCAGGAACTCCAGGACACACCAGTCATATCAACAAGTTCGTCAATTGTTCAGCGATGGTCCTCCAAGGTCATTTCATGAATTTTCATGATGTTTGCATTCGTTCGGGAGGTCGACGGTTGTCCTGAATGCGGTTAGTCTTCAAGCGACAAGTAACTATTCTTAAAGCGTGGAAACCCCTCATACACTTGTGTTTTGCTCATTGTAGCTTTCCTGTAAGCTGTTTGAAGCATAGCAACTGTTTCGGCTGTTGTCTTCCCCAGCAGAAGACAGCATTTCACAGAAGCACGCTGTTCCTTCGTTTCAGCCAACTGAAGATCTCGCTCGGTAGACTGATGCCTGAGGGTCGAATTAAGTTGCTTCTAGCAGCGGAAGCCATAACTACCACAGGTTGGCCCATAGAGAACCCCCTCGTGTAGTTCTATGGTTCTATGGCTGAATAGTTCTGTTTTGTTTTTGTTTAAGGGTTTAACCTGTATGAAGGTTTTTGATTTCATGACCACCAATAAAGTCTATGTGGTTGATTTTTTTCTTTGAAAATACGACGACTGCAGAAAAGCTATGGACAAAGGAAATAAATGATTATCTTATGAACTTCATTAGCTTACAGCTGTTCCTGCTATAAGATGCAATGCGCTCATAGTTGAGTGTTTGTGTATTACCCTATAGCTTCATCGGAGCTTCAAACATGAAGTGTAATTTATTTCGTAAAATATTTACACTTATGTATATACATATAAAAGCATTACCAATGAATAAACACACATATATATAGGAAATGAAATTCAGCAGAAGGGTGTGTGTGTACATATGTTTTTTTCTGTGAGTTTAATTTAAGTTCTTCTTGAGAGAGTTCAAGACGGTTGCTAATAACGTAAGAAGACATTTTGAGTTAAGAGATTTCTCAGTGTTTGTAAATATATGGTTGAGTTAGTGTGTTGATTGAACTGCCGATACATACACCCAAGTATGTGCATCTATTCACATAAGAATCCTTTGTGCGTATATTATCTATCAACACCCATTTTGACCCTCTTCCCACTCTCTCTATCAACACACAGTGACACTCACAAGTTATTGCCAACATTATTTGGGCAATGTTGTCGGAATATTTCCCACAGCATACATGTGCTATAGTTCTTCGGGCGGCGTTGAAGGGAATAAAGTTTGAATTTCTCGAGCCATTCCCAATAACCAAGGCTGTCATGTCGTCTATCGTCTGATCTCTGGGGTGCTTCAATTTTTATAATATTTTGTTTCGTGAAGAGAGACCACAGCGGGCAACAGTATTCAAAGTGATGACGGACAAAGATAGAGAAGACAAGGATAATGGTGCGAACATCTCTAAACTGGAAGGTCCGGTGAATCCAGAGGCACGCTCTACAGGCTATGTAAACTTTACTATTTATGTGGGCCCTCCAGCTTAAGTTTTGGTCGAAAGTTACTCTGAAGTCCCTAGCTGTGTTTGATGCTACGAGGTTCTCGCTCGAGAGAAGAACGTATGGCAGCGTAAGTGCGACCTCTTTACCGACGTGGATTAATTTCAATTTATTTTTATTAAGCAGCATATTGTGTTTTCCCGCCCATTAGATAACAGCGATCAGAAGAGATTGGAGATTTGTCTGGTCTCCTAACTTGTCGATGACCTTCAAAAGCTTCGAGTCATCGGCGAAAATTCTAATGCTGCTGTGTTTGATGACGTCAATGATATCAATGTAAATAGCGAAAAGGAGTGGAGCCAATACAGTGCCTTGTAGGACTCCAGTGATGATTTGCTGAGTATGATCGAACACTATAGATCACCAAATGTGTTCTGTTCACTAGAAAACATTCAATCCACTTTTATAGTTTCACTCGGACTCCAACGTCGATAGTTTCTCTCACAGGACCCTGTGGTCAACCTTGTTGAAAGCCTTGCTGCAGTCGAGATATATGGCATCTGCATTGGAGCCCTCTCCCAAGACCTTTAAAATATCATTAGAGTGATGCAAGAGCTGCGTTAAACAGACTCTGCCATTGCGGAAACCATAATGGTAGGAAATAAGTAGGCTGTTACTTTCTAGCAAGTGAGTTACTCGAGCTGCTATGATATCCAGGGCGCCAAATGATATGTCGTTTATCAATCAGATTACAAGCATAGGATCAGCTAACATGTCTTACGCAATTTGGAATGAAGTAATATCTTATTAACTTTAACTTGGGGCACCGCCTCGAAAAAATTTTTAGTCGAACGAATCGACCCCAGTGCTTGCTTTTTGAAGCCTGGTACTTATCTTACTCTATCGGTCTCTTGTGCCGCCCCGGTATGTTACGGGGACGTAAACACACCAACGCCAGTTGTCAAACTGTAGTGGGGGGACAAACACAGGCACAAAGATGCACAGACACAGACACAAATAGACACACAGACACAGACACAGACACAGACATACAGACACACAGACACACACACACACAGACACAGACACACACACACACACACACACACACATACAAACACACACACACACACACACACACACACACACAAACACACACACACACACACACACACACACACACACACACACACACACACACACACATACACACAACAGGCTTCTTTCAGTTTCCGTCTTCTAGATCCACTCAGAAGGCTTTGGCCGGCCCGAAGCTTATAGTAGAAGACACTTGTCCAAGCTACCACCCAGTGGAACTGACCCGGAACCATGTGGTCGAGAAAGAAGCTTCTTAACACACAGCCATGCTTGATAAAGGTTTTTTAAAAAAACCCAGTGACAACTAAAAGCAAGTCCAAACAGGCGAAAGTGTAAGAAATCAACAAAATTGCTGCAAGTTCCTTGAGAAATATTCAAGAAATTTTTGGAAGAATTCTAATTCAATGAAGCGATTTATTTAAAAGAAAAACATTATCTTTTATGTTTTACTTGTTTCAGTAATTCGACTGCAGCTATGCATTGAAGGGTTTAGTCGAACAAATCGATCCAAGAGCTTATTTTTTAAAGCCTGGTATTTATTCTGTCGTCTACCACGGTACCACTAAGTTACAGGGAAGTAAGCAAACCAACACTGGTTGTGAAGAGGCGGTGGGAGACAAACACATGCACACACACGCAGGCACACACATACATACACATAAACACATATATGACTTTGGTCGGCCTAGAGCTATGGTAGAAGACTGAATTTAGAGAAACTGAACCCCGAACCATGTGGTTGGAAAGCAAACGTGTCACCACACCTGCGTCTTACCACGCCTGCACCAGTAAAAAACAAAAAGAACGAATTATGAAGCTTAGAACAAAAAAGAAAAAAATCTATAGCTGGATCTTGAATTGAAAACACCTACATTTTTCAAATTTGTGCATTGGGAAAATCTTGAAATGGTTAATAAAAATGATTTCTTTAAATAATGATGGAATGGTAATCTGCGAGTGCGATGAATTTTCTAAAAGTAATATTGACTCCTTCTTCAACAATCAAGATTATTTTTTTCTACCTCTTTTTGAAACGAAACGGAAGCCAATTTACATATTTTACCAAAATGTGAATAATTACTTTCAATAATTCCCTTTCGATCTAACTACCAGATAGTAAATGGAAAAAAAGAAAGACAAATGGAAATGTGTGTGTGTATGCATATATATATATATATATATATATAGATATATATATATATACATATTTTCTGCTTTAATTTCGATCAATGCTAATACTTTTATCGTCTCGCGGAGCGATAAAAGACAGGTTTATCGGTTAAATTTGTTAAGGAAAAGCTGGTTCCAATGAGAGAAAATATAGACTTCTACTAGATAACATCATCACTTTGAACTCAATAACAATTCAATAAACATTTCTTTACGGTATTCACTACAGATGTACTTTTACTGAACGGTGTACTTTTATGTGTAAAGCTGTTTGGGGAAAAGAAGGTTGATATCTAGTACAATGCAACTATTTAGCTTATATTCATTCGGTCAGAAGCACTAACGCGTATAAAATCATAAATTAATTTCAATATGACAATTATATTCGCTGTCGAGCCTCACTTGTGACATAATTGCTAACAAATTCTAACTTAGGCACACGGCCAATGATGGGCATCGCCTTGAAGAGTTTTAAGTCCAACACATCGATCTCAGTATTTATTTTTTTTGCCTGGTATATATCGTCTCTTTGCCGAACCGCTAGATTACGGGTGCGTAAACGAATTAGCACCTGTTCTCAAGCGTTGGTGGAAGAGAAACACGAGCACAAAGATAGACATGATACAAAAACATATATACACGCATATACATACATACATAAACACATCCATCCATCCATATAGATGCATATATACAGACATACATACATATATACATACATACATACAAAAATACGTACACACACATATACATACATACACACGCACACACATACATACATACATACATACATACATACATACATACATATACATGCCACTTCTGAAATGCTTAATATATTACTAGAAGGTACTATACATGTGGGCAGACACCTGTGGAACATGGAATGATGAGAGAGGTTCTTTATGTTGTTTTTTTATGAAATTTTGGGATGCCACTGTTGTCACTTCTGGACTCTATCGCAATTTACTATTACTCTCTCAGGACAATTCACATTCACTTCTTTACGGCCGTTAACTGCATTTTAACCTAATTAAAAACGCTCATATTAAACTGGTGACATAGTCGATATGACTCTTCGAATGATACTCGGCTTTCTTTCTTTCTTTTTTTCTTTCTTTCTTTCTTTCTTTCTTTCTTTCTTTCTTTCTTTCTTTCTTTCTTTCTTTCTTTCTTTCTTCTGAATTCCGAGCCATAACCAATGAACTGTTATTTTAACAAATTAACTCTGTTTTCTTATTATCTGTTCCAACAGTTTCTCTCTCAAAAAATTGTTAATCTCGCTCGCCCATGATAAACCCTCCTACTTCATTACTAACAACTCGGTGCTGTTACTCCTCCTCCAAATCATTCACAATTTCTTTCTACTGTTTCCACTGTTAAGTGTATAGATCATAGTTCTTTACATTGTTTTCACCGTCTCTATCTCTCTCTATCCTTGCCTCCATATTATCCAAACCTCTCCTCTCTTCGTCTCTTAGCCAACGCCTTATTAACATCAATCGTAATTAGCATTATATTTCAAAGCGTCAATACACACCTTACATTAAACAAATTCTACAAAGGATTAACAATTTTTCCATGAAAATTACATATTTCTTTAAAACAATAGCATTTACTAATGCAGCAATTATCATTTACTAATGCAGCATTATCATTTACTAATGCAGCATTATCATTTACTAATGCAGCATTATCATTTACGAAGTCAACCTTATCAGTAAGCTGATTTAAATAATTAACTGCTTCCAGTCCAACCGTGTTCTATACGCTTAAATTAATCTCTTTGCTTCCTTTATTTTAAATTGGTCTCGCACGACAAACTCAAATTGGCCTCTCACGATAAAACCTCTGACGATAAACCGTTCTTGAACCATTATCTTCCTTCGCTTCTCTTCTCTACACTCCTATTTCTACCTTTCGCTTCCTCCCCTCTCTATTCTCTGCTTCTTTCTCTCTCTCTCTCCTTTTCTCTCTCTTTCTCACTTTCTTTTACTCATTTCTCTCGTCCTCAACCATTAATTCATATATACAATATTTTCATTGATTTCTTATTTGTCTGAAAAATCGAAAGATAAATCTACTGTAATCTTGGTTCCATTCAGTTTATATATATATATATATATATATATATATATATATATATGCATATAGGGAACAGTGAAACTCGAAGCAGGTAAAGCTATAAATAATAGAGTGTACATAGTGGATAGCACGCTATTATTTATAGTTGTATCAAGAAAGAATTATTTCACATCCTCTCGAAGTATCTAAATTATTATGACGTCAACAATATATATATATATATACACGCATACATATATATGCATATATATATATATATATATATATATATATATATATATATATATATATATATATATATTATATTATATTATATTATTATATTATATCATATTATATTATATAATATTATTCGACTCTTTACGTCTTGACATACAATCTAGGCAGTGGCGGAGGATGTTTTAATTAGGTACTCGTAGTGTTCTTCCTACAGCTTCTCTCATGGCTGATCTTCCCTATATTTGATGAGCAAGTTCTACTGCAAAATCTGCAAGCAAGGAAGGTGCTGCAGGGCTGCTGTGTGCTGTCTTTCTTTCTTTGATGTTTTGCTTTGGGGGCCAGGATGTTTTCTTCCTCGAGCTGTTTGATTCCTTTATTAACTGAGGTTTTCCATGCTATTCTGTCTTCAGCTAACTTTTCCCATGTATTGGTGAGCCTGTTCTTATATGTGTCCTTAAATTATCAGCTGTGGTCGTCCTCTGGGTCTGCTACCCTAAGCCAAGACATCATATAACAGCTATTTGGGAATTCTATTGTCATCGATACGTTTCACATGTCCAAGTCAACTTAGCCACTTTGTCATGCTCGGAAGTGCTGTCTATTTCAAGACTTCTGTGTTGGTTGCTTTGTCTTGCCAGGTGATGCCAAATATCTTGCTCAGGCATCTCAGATGAAAAACATTGAGTCTATTCCCTTGTCCTGTGTGTAGTGTCCAGATCTCTGATCAGTAGAGGAGTGAGCTCAGCATGCATGCTCCAGAAATCCTTATTTTGGTTTTCATTGTGTGCATCTTGTTCCATGCTCTTTTGCTGAGTCTACCAAAGGCTGTAGCAGCTTTTCCTATCCTGAAACATATTTCGTCGTCTAGGGAACGTGAGATTGAATTTTTTTACAACTTCCGAAGGCTTGTCTCCAGCATCATGTTGCCTTGAGTTGTGCGATTTTGTGTTAGAATAGCGGTCTTCTTAACTCTGATTACAAGTGCAAATGCTTTGCAGGCTTGTGAAAGTGCTCCATCATTGTCTGTAGAGTCGACTTGCTGTGAGCAACCAATGCTACGTCATCTGCAAGAGGAGATCTCTGATCAAAATTGACTTGGGTCTTGATTTTTGCTGAGGCATGCAAAATTAAAAAGGGAGGCAAGTAACTTAAAATTTTGCTTTAGAACACATCTTTAGAACACTAGTCTCATGATCTTCATAGTTTATTAGGGATAAGCTCCATCTCAACCAGCTCCACTCTTAAACCAAGACAAAGAATGGCTCTATGGCGCTAGACAACAATACAAAAATCAACGTAAAACCATTTAAGCAGTATTCTATCATTTCTTTAGGAAAATTCAGGTTTTTGTTTTAGCTGTATGTAAGTATTTAAATATGAATGAGATATCTCCGTTACTTCGAATTATTCTTTCATTATTAATATTATACATTTACATACGTAATACATTTTAATGAGTTGTACGTATGTGGTATTTCGTTATGCGACCATAATATATTATAAAGTATATTAAATATTGTTACAAGTTAACACCACGTTCTACTGCGTTAGCAGCGCTTTCTACATTATATTGTTAAGGTTATTTCTACAGATATTCTATAGAAATTATAGCCAGTAATGATTTTTGCCACAACGTTTCGTATCGGGACGTCAAATGTAAACAACCAATGAGATCGAAGACAAAAATGGGTAATGAGTGTATATACTATATTTCGGGGGGTTTTGCCCATTCATCAGCACCCATCTAACTCATTCTCGCCTCCGAACACATTATCTTATATAGCAATGTAAGAGACTGACTCGACCAAAAGCGGCGTTAAGTTACTGGATATACTAATTTACATATTAAACGCATTTCTGGAGATGGTATGTAAATATTAATAGTTTGTAGGTACGTGGTATTTCGTTACGCAATCATGATATGCTATAAAGTATATTAGATGTATTTATAAGTCAACACCAGGCTCTACTGCGTTAGCAGTGCTTTTTCCATTATTTTGTTAAGGTTAGTTCTACAGATATTACATCATAAAAACCGTAGAAGCAATCCGTACTGGTGCTACAGAAAAAGCATCCGTGCCAGTGCCACTTAAAGGCACCCGTAACGGTGCCATGTAAACGCGCTAGTGCTGGTGCCACGTAAAAACGTCCGTGCCGGTGCCGCGTTATATGTATCCAGTCCACTCTGTTAACTGGTTGGCGTTAGGAAGAGTATCTAGCCGTGAAAACCATGTCAAAACAGATAAAATGAAGTCCGGGAAGCCCTCCAGCTGGCCAGCTCCGATCAAACCGTCCAACCCGTGCCAACTACAGGCAACAATCATAACAGATAGTCACAAAGAAGAAAATGTCTTTATTCCAAAAATTCCTCTCACACCTACAGATGTTCCATTTGAATTTAAGAGGCTTCAGTTTCCAGACAAACTAAGTTTTGGTATTTCAATTAACAAATCTCAGCATCAATCCCTCAAGATAGTTGGACTTCATCTCTCTACTACATGATTCTCACACAGCCAACTCTATGCTGGTTGCTCACGAGCTGGAAGCAGCAACAGTTTATTCATTTGGGTACCAACAAAAAATTACACAATGAATATTGTTGACCCCGAGGTGTTTCAAGACTGACAGATTTTCAGTTCTAAATTCTATTATCATTACAATTTGGATATTTCAAAATAAAATATAGATATTTTGAAATAATTATGAGAAAAAATATATCTTCATATCTATTGTTTACTAATCTGAATAAGAACAGCAGTATCCAGGGTAACGCCGGGTAATTCAACTAGTATACTATAAAACTGTACCTATGGTACTCAGTACTCGTTTTTCCGTATGTATGTTTTCATGTATGTTTTTTATATGTGTGTATGTGTATGCGGTATGTGTATGTCTGCGTGTGTGTATACGAGGCTATATGTACAATCGTACATGCATGTAATCCAGTAAGCGTTTGTGTGTACTTGAAAGTTCTTGTTTAGATTTTGTTCGCAATTCAGCTGCATTTCAATAATACCGAAGTTCGCTTTAACCTAATTTTCATGTACTTTTATGGAATTCTATCCTTACAATGCTTGCAATCACCTATGGTTATAATAACAAATAATCCTTTATAAGCAGCGGCCGAGAATGTGAAGCATACACTTCTATCTTCCAATCAAACGCTAGCAGTGTATCATAATGTTCGACACTAAAGCTTTGTTGTCTTTGAAGTCGTGATATTTATATAACAAAGAAATAATTAAAAGATAAATATCTCAAGCATTACTTTTACAAAATAGCTGCTGTAATGTATAGTATAACATATGTATGTCTGTACTGACATGTGTGTATGTATGTATGTATGTATGTATGTATATATATATATATATATATATATACATATATACATACATTCATATATATACATATATACATACACATAGAACTATGCATATATATATATATATATATATATATATATATATATATATATATATGTACATATACACTACATATATATATGCTTGTGTGCGTACGTGTGCGTGTGTGTGTATACATACATACACACACACAACTACACACACACACACACACACACACACACACACACACACACACACACACACACACACACATATATATATATGTATGTATGTATATATATATATGGATGTATATATGTAACAGCAACTAAAATTGAAATTTTATACGGTTGATGCTTCGGATATCACCATACAGCATTTCGACAAGACTAAATAATTTATTACAATATGGAAGTACAGTACAGCAATATATATTTGTACAGTAATACCATTTTTCGTCAAAACGAGATTTTTACGTGGAATAAATATTTAAAAAAAGTACGATAAAACAATAACTGGAACAAAATATGTATATAAAAACTGAACGGCTACTTGGGTTAATCATGATCCTTTGCGATGGAAATTCCAGTATTTTATATGAGAGTGGGTTAGAGTGGGCAAGTTAGATCCCATAACCTTTGAACTATTGAGCTAAAGGTAAGTTCTTTGTGTCCGAAGAGCGGCACACCTTTATATGAATGTTAAAACCGACCCATGACGTTGTAGATCTTTTCTTCCTGCTTGCGCTTAGTAGTTTTAAAGTGACAATCAATCTGTGCAATTTGATCCCACTCGCGGAGGTCTGACTACAGAGGCCCAGTGAGTTAAAACGACTGTGGTGACCAGCTAAGACGACGGTGCGGACCAATGTAAAGTTTCAGGCTTTATATTGGAGCGTCCTTCACTCAAGGGAATTGAGTAAAAATCGCTGAGTTGCCGGAGGGGTATTAAAGAAGGGACCGGACCTCATTAGGAGTTTCATTGTTGATATATACACGTATATACTCTTCATAATGATATATACACTTTATAATGCCTATCCGAAATTTCTACTAGTATTCAACCATTTTAATGTTTAAAATGTGATCTAGTTTCCTTCTCGATCCGTACTTCAACTAGAAATTCTTGACGTTTATCGTATAAATATTCTATGAGACTTTGTTAGATTTGTGGAAGATAGTAAATTTCATTTTCGTCAGGAAGGAGGTGTGTTCCCTCTCAAAAGATACGGGCTCTCCTTCATAAGATATGAGATTTCCTTCGTGGAAAGTAGTTTCCTACTCTTCACAGGAGGGTAACCTGCGTTTCATATTAATAGTGTTTCTTGAGATCATTTCCTTCGAGCTCTGTCTAGTTCTCATCGTCATGGAAGATGAAAGGATAATACTGCAATAAGGGTGTGTGCTTCCTGGTCGCTCAATTATAGCTCTTGTTGTTGTTGAGAGTGATTTTCTTTACCTTCTTTGATTATGGGTGAAAAAGGGAGTTCTTGTGGTTTACGTCTTAGAATAAGAACAGGGCACTGTTATTTATCGACTTATGAGTTGACCCCTTAGAACCTGTAACTTCCATAGGTTGTTTTATATGCTTTACTTATTTTAGGGTTTCTCTGCTCCCTTAAATACTATACCTGATACAGCTGGATCGTCTACATTGGACCATGAGTATTACACTTCCGCTTAGTATTTTCTACAGGACACAGTTCTGGTATAGTTTAGTGGGCATGCATGATCATGCGAACTTGCATGTCTGTGGTAATCCCACCTGACCACATGTCGCTAAATGTTACACATGCACTGATCTCATGTCCATATTGTGTTACGAAATTGACTACTAATCAAGAGTCGACGTCCACTTCGATGTCCCTGACATTGTCTTTTCTGTTCTCATTCTCAAACCAGGCAAGATTGGCGTGTGTGCAGGTGTGTCACGTATAATTTGGGTTTGTACTTTCGCCTCGTCAATTGTTTTCAAGAGGCCATTCATGGTGCGATATTTGCTCCCTCTCCTAATAAACATTTCACTGAACATATTTTCCAAGGCTGTTTCCTATGATGGGACGAAGAAAACCCATCTTACCTGGTAAAGCACAGGTGAGTTACTTTTCCCATTTAGCGTGCTCCTAAGATGGATTTTGATAGGTTGGTAGCTGTTATGCATACAGAATGTTCCAAGCTTTCGTTATTTCAACGAAAAGTTTCCTATTGGACATCTTTTCGTTCGAAGGAATGTTTGCAAAGAATAGCATTTTGTATTTCTTTCTAGGTCTCTCTAACAATGTACATGTGTACTGTTGTTGTTGTTGTCTGTGAGTTACTTCACACCACGGATCCCTTGCGTTTCACTTTCACAAAGAACATTACCTCATCTCCCACTCGACTGCTCCTCCGTTTCGAGTATGAATAAAGCGGTCACGTTCAACTACCTGCATTCTACCATGCCGATTTCTACCCACTCATATTACATCACCCGTCTAATACAGCACACTTACAAACACATGTCACAAACCACATACACTGTTCTATACATCTATAAATCCATACATGCTGAACATATTACACACGTACTGACATATCGATTTGTTTATTTATTTCCCATGTGCACGCACATTCGGAAACGCCGATACACACCATTTCATCTCACATCTGCATACACACCTCCAACCTACCATTAATACATATATTTCTCCACACTACAACGCAGTACACATAAATATTGTACGTAGGTACGCTTCATTTACCTCACACTAATCTTATAATTCATAACACCAAATAATTCACTACATGTCATATGCGCAAGCATACCTACTAGAGTGCATATGTGTATTGTGTGTATTTGTACGAATATACGCGAGCTGTTTAGAGCATATATATTCATTAACATTCTTAGCTGGATACATTATATTGAAAAAATGAGTCTGGCACATCTAAATGCACAAACCTGAGATGTTTTGCCATACATTAGATGCTATATAACATCTATACAAATTAAAACATTGCGCATTTAACTACAGTTCGCGATACACACGTTCACATACACACACTGTATCATACACTATCCACTCCTCAAAACCCCAACTATTACAGTAAGTGTCTGCTTAGAAAGCTCAAGAACCTTTTTATCAAGGTAATATTCACTAAATTTTCTGTAAGAACCTGTGCATAACTGGTTCCGAAATAAATTTCAAAAACGGACAATCCTTCAAGATAAATGCTGACATGAACTTCTGTTGTATCCTCTGTCTCCAGTGCCGTGGTACCGCCACGATATTGTGAGGGATAGTTTAGATACACTGTACCAGTGTTGTAATAGTAAACAAGATAATGATTCAGCCGTTATAACAACGTAATAATCCAACAATCTCTTCACAAACTAACCATCCGATACCTTCCGACTTCACTGCGAACTCGAACTAACACACAAACTTCACTCCTAGCGCTACTATTTATAATCGTTCGGTCCAGTCTATTTCTCGAAAGAGGACGTCGTGACTCTCATCACAACATCTCCCTTTTGAGATTTCGACTTCTTTAATATCTTTTTCGTTTTGGCATTATTTCTAAGTGTACAATCTGTTTCCTTTTTTTACTGCTGCTTCTACGAGGGTCAATCTCTTTCGGTGCTAGCACCTCAAACATGTCATAGCAGACTTCCATTGTTATTTCCTTACCATCTTCAGTATATCACGTCTTAAATTGGTTTAGGTGTCTCTTATGTTTCCGACGTTGTCCTTTAATTCCATACATCATGTTTCCTAATCTTTTAGTTACAAAACCATCATTCCAGTCTTCTTTACCATTTTTGTAAATTTTAAAATGAACTTTATCTCCTACTTCGAAATGTTTTGTTGCCTTTTCTGTATTTCCTTTAAATATATTTTTTCCTGGCAATAATTTATCGGAGATCGATTTTATTTTTCGCGCGAACATTAACTCTGCCGGAGACTTTCCTGAATTGGTATTCAGATTGGGCGTCACTCTATATACCCTCAAGAATTTCGTTAGCGCTTCGTCAGTTCCTACGTCACTTCTTGCTTTTTTAACGCTCGCCTTGAAAGTATCAACGAATCTTTCTACCTGCCCGTTTGACTTCGGATGGTAGGGCGGGGTAAAAATACGCTTTATCGCATGTATTTTGCAGAAATATTCTCCAATTGCTAAATGTACTTTATATTTGCAACCTTAATTGTTAATATGACATGGTATGTCATAAGCATCTGTATATTGCGGTTTTTGTCATTTTAGTTACAAAATAAACAAATTAATTCAATGGAATACACTGTCTGCAAGTCGATGGATACCGCATATTCTCCTCCATTTTCTTATTGCTATATATATATATATATATATATATATATATATACATATATATATACACACATATATATATATATATATATATATATATATATATATATATATATATATATATATATACATATAGTCGTATATATGTGTATATGCACACCTTTTAAGAAAGGACTGAAAATGAATTTTTGTTTATAATCATTATAAATCAACGTCTTAACATTGTCGCCAAAATTGTATTTTGGCAAAGCTTCAAAGAAAATCTTTAACTTTGACCGACACTTTCGTATACTGAAGGAGACAACGGATAACCATCCCAAATAACTTTTCAGTCCCTATCTAGCTATCACAAACACACACACACTTATTCTATCTCTCATTTGATATTTCACCGATTACTCGTCTATCTGTACTTTTCATCAGTGGTTATTAGGCTATTTATAATGGAAGTTGTATTGCCAATTTCACAGCGTTAGAAGAAAATGAAGTAGAAGAATACAATTTGCTGCATAACTACATTTACAAAATTGAAGATATGCATACCTAATTATCGAAAAAGAATCAGTGTGTGTGTGTGGGGGGGTGCGCGCGTGTGTACGTGTGTGTGCGTGTGTGTGTGTGCGTGTGTGGTGTGCGCGCGCGCACGTGTCAGAAAGAGACAGAGAAAGAAAGAGAAAAGAGAGAGATAGACAGAGACAGAGATAGACAGACAAAGACAGAGAGAGATGGGGACAGAAAAGAAAAGGCAGAGCAAAGTCCAAATTATCATGAAGTTCATACATATACGCAAGCGCATTTGCAGGCGGTTACACACATACACACGTGCTGACATGGTCTACTACCACTCCATCTACATTAGTTCAGAATATACGCCATTACCTGACCCAGTCAGTCGGAGTTCGAGAATCCGAACACCGGTAAGAAGTTTAACATTTTTGAACGGGCGCATACTGTTGTTGTTGGCACTCCGTCGCTTACGACGTCAAGGGTTCCAGTTGATCCGATCAACGGAACAGCCTGCTCGTGAAATTAACGTGCAAGTGGCTGAGCACTCCACAGACACGTGTACCCTTAACGTAGTTCTCGGGGATATTCAGCGTGATACAGTGTGACAAGGCTGACCTTTTGAAATACAGACACAACGGAAACAGGAAGTAAGAGTGAGAGAAAGTTGTGGTGAAAGAGTACAGCAGGGTTCACCACCATCTCCTGCCAGAGCCTCGTGGAGCTTTAGGTATTTTCGCTCAATAAACACTCACAACGCCCGGTCTGGGAATCGAAACCGCGACCCTATGACCGCGAGTCCACTACCCTAACCAATGGGCCATTGCGCCTCCACTGGGCGCATACTGTATGGCCAATATAAAAGAATAAAAGATATATATATATATATATATATATATATATATGCTTTAATTTAATTAAATTCTATGTCCTCTCTTTTATATATATATATATATATATATATATATATATATATATATATATATATATATATATATATATATATATATATATATATATACAGGGTGCGTAAGGTATTTGAGGACAGTCATACACTTACACAAAAATGGCTCTTAGAAACAGACAATAATGTCTTTTTACCAAAAAAAGGTTTTGAGGATAAGAATAAACATATTGTTTCGTCATTTTATTCAATAATGTCTTCTTCAACTTCAATAACGGCTTCTATGTCAGGTCTGAATCGCTTACATGCTAGGATCAAGTGGTCTGTGTTCATATTGGACATTATTCTGACTATGGAGGCTTTTAGGGATTCTTTGGTGTTATGAAGGTGCTCATTAACCTCTTTCTCAACTACGCTTCATACACAGTAGTCCAATGGATTGAAATCTGGGATACTAGGAGGGCAAATGTTGCGGGGTATGTGGTCATAAACATTTTCCGCCATCCATTCCTGCATTGCTGTAGCCTTGTGTGATGGTGCCGCGTCTTGTTGAAACACATAAGGTCTTCCTTTGCGTACATTATCGATCCATGGCTTACTCACTGTATTCAGAACATCTATGTAGGCAGCAGTGTTTACTCGAAGACCTTGTGGAAAGAAATGAGGACTTTCCTCCTCACACGGAATTGCTGGCCTCGTACCAAAACTTGTAACGAATATAATGGCAGAATCCATTAACACGCCGGGTTAAATGTTTTTCAGCATTTCGCCCGTCTTTACGTTCTGAGACCAAATTCTGCCAAGGTCGACTTTTGTTTTTCATCCTCTCGGGGTGGATAAAATAACTACCAGAGAAGCACTGGGGGTCGATGTAATCGACATACCTTCTCCCTCGAAACTGCTGGCCTTGTGCCAAAATTTGAAACCAATATTAGCGTTGAAGTATAGAGGATAGAACAATTTGTATGTTGAATACTTTTCTAGGCAGCGTACTATATTGAACAATAAATTACTGGTTTATTAACATTTTTTTTCGTTACTTTTATTTCCTTGCTATTATGTACTTTAGAAAAGGTCTATCGATTTTGTTAGACAATGTACGTTTCGACGATTGTAAAATATACTTCTACAACAATACATCAGTGGGTAGAAAAGGATGGAACAGCTGTACGTATGTTTTCGACTCTCTCTCTGTCTGTCTCTCCATATATATCCATGCACATACACACACATGTATGTACACACACACACACACACACACACACACAGCTGAATACACATATATATGTACATATGTTTATTGAAATGTGTAGTTGCTTAATACATATGGTTCTTTGTTCAACAGTTTTGAAACAATCTATTATAAAAATTGAAAATAGTGTCTACACGCGCGCACACACAAACATACATACACACATATACACATACTCACACACTCACACACACACGCACATATACAACAGGTACACACACACACACACACAACACACACACACATACATGCACACACACATTACACACATATGAACAAAAATAGGTACTTAACACACTTAAGGCACTTGAAATGATATCAAATTAATATCGTCATCTGTTTATTTTACAAAATATATATACAGCGTTGAAGGGCATGATGCTGTGGATTGTTTCCTTCTTAGAAAATTTCTTCGTGAAGATGTGATATACTTCCGGACAAATTGTCTAATACGTATTTTCACATATCTTCATATATAAGCATGCATTTACATACAGACATGGTATGTGTGTGTACGTATATATATATATATATATATATATATATATATACATACAAGGCGTTGATTGGCGCAGGGTTATAATAGACGACTCTTGCCCAAGGTGCCGCTCAGTGGGACTGAATCCGAAAATGACCCACGTCACACGTCACTTCAAAGCAAGCCGTGCCTGCGTCGCGCGCGCGTAACGTACACACACACATAATGCACACACACACAGACACACACGTGCATGTATATACTGAAGGCATCACTATGGTTGATGTCATTCCCTTTCGATGTGCCCAATTTCTTTATTAGTCTTTTCCTTACTCTTTTCATTTAGTTCTTTCTGATTAGTTTATAGTAATGAATTCTCTTGGTCCGCCATTTTAAATTAAAACTCCTTCAAGCGCTCTTCTTGTGGAAGAAGTAGGTGCTAGCTTAATGTGCATTCTGTTCCCGCATTTTTATGGTAGATGAGGAATAATCATGGGTATGACGTTGTTACTTATAAATCATCAACGCCGGATTTAAAATGTCAACGATTCACTTCATGTTTCTCTTAGCAAACAGTAACCGTCCTTACTTTATTATTAGGGCGCTGTATCTGTATGATAAAATTTAGTTTGTATTTTGTTGTTAATAAAGCTGTCATTGCAATCCTACTCCTTTTTTTTTTTTTTTACTAAAATTCTATATAAGATGGTTGTGTTAACAACTAATGTTTTTCTATCTAGTTTGATTTCGTGTTCCGTATTGTAATGAGCTTCAATGGCTTCCTGTTGCAAATGCATGGCCATGCGTTGCAGAATATGAAACAAAACTGAATAGAAAAAGCAGTCGATAACATAACCATCCTATATAGAATTTCAGAAATAATTAGCCGAATAGAAATGGAAGCTTTATTATTAACAAAAAAAAATCAAAAACAAAAAACAAAAAAACTTTAAAATTTACTCAGAAATACAGCACCCTAGTAATAAACTAAGAACAGTCACTGATTGCTGAAAGTAATTTGGAGATAATGGTTAAAATCCGTCGATGATATTATTAACACAAAAATAATTCCCTTGATCCTTGTTTCTCACTATAAAATCTCAGCTCATAAAACAACCATTTAATGACGTCGAGAAGATCTCGAAACATTAAAGGCTTGCATAGTTTCCTGTTCAAACCTACACATAATGCATTAATAAGGAAATATCAAACAAGAAGTAGAAATCATTAAGAGAGTAAATTCAAAAAGTGGTGTCGTCAATATAACACGCTTGAAATAAAAGATATTCTGCAACCTATACATACATACATACATACATACATACATACATACATACATACATACATACATTCGTTCATTTATATCTATCTGTCTGTATAATCTTCCTCTCTCTCATTCTCTCTCTTCGCACACACAGGCACACACATAACATACATACATATACACATATAAATCTTAGGTGCCACTCATAATAAAAAAGAGTACTGGTGGAATGTCCTAGTGAAGACAATAAAATGTAAGCACAACAGACCTGATATAATGATTTGGGATAGAGAAGAGAAACTAAGTACAGCTGTGGAAATTAGCTGCCCAGCGGATGTTAACGTAAAGCTGAAGATCAGTGAAAAAGAGAACACCAATGCTGAACTATTGAGAAATATAAAGTAACTCTATCCAGATTACAAGTTCAGGTTTATACCTGTAATTATTGGGGTCTTGGGATATGTAACACACTGCCTAAATACTAATCTTGAGAAATTAGGTGTCTCAAAACCAGAAAACAGAAAGTTAATTCGAAGACTACAGATCCAATCCGTTAATGGAACTGTAAAAATCTGTAAAACTTACCAGATGTTTATCATTTAAATACGTATGAGATTATCTAGATATGCAACTATATGCATGAGAATACGTACATAAAACAAAACATACAAATCTGCACATGTACATACATACATAAATACAAAAATACCCTGTTGTTGATGTTGAAATTCCAACGAAGGTGCCTTAGATCTAGATAAGAAACCGACTCTTTCTCTATTGGCAAGAAATCTTGAAATAAAACCGAACAATGACATACATACATACATACATACATACATACATCAAATAACAGTTGAAAATGCACTTGGGTGTCTTTAAAAAGATTTATTTGCGTTTATTAAACGGGTTTCACAATATCATGACTTTTGGAAGTAGTCTGAGATGGAAGGTCCTGAGGCTATGTCATATTTGTCTCGAATGTGGCTGGAATCCGAAAAATGTGCTTCTTTTTATGGCGAGAATATGGTTCAACTTGAAGCATAGTTTGATTCGTTGACGTTGGTCACGTGGCTGCATGAATCTTAGGTGCACCAAAAGTTGAAATATTATTTTAGGCTAGTGAAAATGTCACGAGTTAACATGTATAATAACTACTTGTTATGTCTGCATATCAGACTACGTGATTCTATGGACATTGCACCAAAAGTTAAGGCAGTGTTAATCCAGTGAATGTATTACCTGATAGAGAACTTGTCTGTGTGTATGTGTGCTATGTGTTCGTGTGAGAGTATTATTTTATGAAATACGAAGTGGTATCAAAACGTTCCCGGACTAGTTATGTTTAATAAAAAAAAAAAACTTATTTACTTAAGTTTTAACATCATCTCTTTCGAAATAGTCACCTTGTGCAACAATACACCGGTCCTAGCGTTCCTGTCATACTTGGAATCCGGTCCGGGAGTCGTTTTCTGTAACCGAGTCGAGGACCTTCAGCAATTCGCTCTTGATCTTAACAACGGTGTTAAAACGGCGTCATTTGGGCTGCATTTTCATCTTGGGGGAAAAGATGGAAGCCCGTAGGTGCTAAATCTGGCGAATAGGGCGGGAGCAAAAGCCATAACATGTTGTTTTGGCAAGGAATTCACGAGTGAGGAGAGCTCGGTGACAGGGTGCATTGTCGTCATGAAGAATCCAATTGTTCGCGCTCCACAAATCCGGTCGTTTACACAGAATGTCCTCCTTCAAACGCTTCAAACGTCACGGTAGAACTCCCAGTTGACGGTGTGGCCCCGGGGACGAATTCTCGATGCACAATACCGCGGATATCAAAAATAAAAAAACGTTCAGAATGCTCTTGATTGCGTTGCGGCTTTGTCGTGCTTTCTTCGGTCGTGGAGATGAAGGCCTCTTCCATTGTGACGACTGCTGCTTCGTCTCAGAATGGTATCCGTAGACCCAACTCTCGTCACCGGTGATTATCCTCCATACGAAGGATGGGCCATCAGTGACATGCTGACGGTGATCTTGACAGATTTCGATGCAATGTTCTTTCCGCTCAGTGGTTAGCAGACAGGGGACAACTTGGGGCAGAGATTGTCTTCCGACGATTATCCTCCGACGATCCTCCGGCACAAACTGATGAATTTTCTCCACATTTCCGGGTGACTCTCGTGGCAGGTCTTCCAGATCGCTCATCGTCTTCCAGGGATGTTCTTTCACTTTTGAAGAAACATTGTGTACAACCCATTTTCTCGTCGCCGTAAGCTTACCGAATCATGTTCAATGTCTCTGTTGCAGACTTAGCAAGTTTAACGCAAAATTTCAGGCTGGGTCTTTGTTCCTGTCCATGACAAAATCGCAGACTACAACATACACGTGATCACAAAAACACAAATTTCACAACTTGTGAGGTAAACACAGCAATGTCACTCAGCATACTGTCTCATGAAGGTGCTCTCACTGCGCACGCAACCGTGTGCTACCATGTGTTGGTGCACTACAGAACTAGTCCGGGAATTTTTTCATACCACCGCATACAATAGTGTAATGTATCTATTGAATATGTTGTTATGACTCATTCAAAGCTAAAATAGGAATGTTAGGAATTTTGGCGATTTGTTTTTGCACATAATATTAAATATTCACTTAGTGGAATCTGTCTAGAAGTAGGATCTCGTTGGCTATGAATATTGAACATGTTTCTCAAGGTTGGGTTTGGTTGTCCGACCAGTAAGCATTATTTCCATTTCTTTAGTTTCTGATTTTAAATACTACCGTAGTCAACTTTACTTTTCATCCATTCGGGGTCAATAAAATAAAGCAGCGGTCAAGTAGCATCAACTGAACACCCTTGCTTGAAAACTGCTGACTTTGTGACTAAATCATAAATAATAACAGTAACATCAGCAAGAACAACAATAATAATAATAATAGAAAAGAAAGGTTCAAAGCTGTTATCGAAACCCTAAAACAACGTGCGCGGGCAAAAACATTAAAGATGCAACGCTACACTGATCACATATCGCAGTCCCAGCAAACCAGCTTATTCTCAAATAACCAGAGGTAGCTTTTTAAGAGCTTAGGAGGAGATGCAGAAGATAATATACTTCCTGAAGCAAAGGAATTTTGGAATAACATTTGGAGGCAAGAAGTTTCCCACAACCACAGTGCTGAGTGAATTCATTCCGAACTCCATCGCTCTGGGGCTCATGAGAGGACCATGTATACCAGACGGAATCCAAGGCTACTGGCTCAAGTGGTTTACGTCAACACAAAAGATTTGTATTGCACTTAGACAATTGTCTACAGAGTGCTGCAGTTCCGGAATGGATTGTAGAGGGAAAGACAATATTGTTAATGAAAGATAGGTCAAAGGGCAATGAGGTTGGCAAATACCGACCCATTGCTTGTATAACCTCTTATGGAAAGTGTTCACAAACATCCTCGCTGGGAAAATATATAAATTCCTAGCGGAAAACAATATACTTCCTTATGAGCGATAAGGTTTTAATGAAGAACTGCAAATGGCACCAAAGAAACTTGCGCATGACCTGGATATACTTTAAAAATGCTTGCTGCATTCGAAGATTCTGGAAACATTCGACATGTGTGGAATAGCTGAGAACGTGCGTGCACCGATTAAGAACAGCATGCCTAGTTGGAAAATATGTCTTTTCTGTAACAACCAACACTTTACCGTGGTAACAACCAAAAGAGGGAGATCCAGGGAGTTTCTTGTTCACCTTTGTTAATTGTTATAGCCTTGATTCCACTTTTTATAGTTCTACATAAAGTCAACGCGATATATGAGCTGAGAAAGAATGGATCCCGTTTCAATCACCTTCTCTTCATGCATGATTTAAAACTATTTGTAAAAACAGAGCCTGAAATGGAGAGGTTGGCTGAGACTGTGCAGATGTGCAACAATGATATAGCGATGGAATTCAGTATCTCAAAGTGTGCGGTGCTCACTTTGAAACGGGGTCAAGAGCAGATTGTAGGGGCATAGAATTGCCAAACAAAGAGAGAATGGAAGACCTAGATGATGATGGGTACAAGTACCTTGGGATCCTGGAGCTTGACAATATCTTGCACAGAGGTATGAAAGACAATGTCACCATTGCATATTTGAAGCGCCTCAAACTTCTTTTGGAGTCGAAACTCAACGCAAGGAACCTTGTGGCTGCCATCAACACATGGACCGTTGCCGTAATCCGCTCCAGTGCACCCATTCTGAAATGGACACGAACGGCGATTAATCAATTCAATCGCATTACCCGAAAGACAATGATAATGCATGGTGCCCTCTACTCTAAGGCAAGCGTACACAAGCCCTACATGAAGAGGTGTAAAGGAGGACGTGGCCTGGTTAGCGTACGAGAGTGCATCGACAGTGAAAGAAGTGACGTTGCCGAGTATTTGGGAAGCAGCGAACAAGACATGCTATAGTATGCTGCTAATGCAGAAGGATTTACTAACAACGGACTTAAGAGTGCTGATGAATTCCGGTCACGAATAGCTAACGAGAGAAAAAAAACTCTACGCCGCATGAAATTACATGGTCAATAATTACATGCTGGCTTTGTGCCAAAATTTGAAATTATCATCGTCGTCGTCGTCATCATCATCATCATCATCATCATCGAATTCAACCACTTAAATACCCTAAAGTACAAGAGCAAAACCTATGCCATTTCAATCAATTTCCTCTTTTTTTCTTGACTAGAGACAAACCGAGTTTCAGAATGAGTTATCTAAAAATTTAACACATTGATACTCTCAGCGCTACATATTGTATTGATTAAAAAGAAATTTGAACTGTGTGAATTTACCGGATGCGAGAATATGGATTTGGACAAGTCGCATCTAGTCAACAAGATCGTATCTTAAAACAGTAGTTGTTGCTACAGCTGATTAAGATAAAGCAGCGTGTCCATAAATTCCACCATTCAACTGGAAAGACCACAGTTTATGATCTGCATAGTCAACATAGCACGCATAAACAAAGACACAACTGATAGAAACTATTATGCGTGGTTTCCAGCAGCAGAGACAAACAGTGGCCGAATTATGAACTAGTTCGGTAAGGAGACGTCGCTGTGCGGCGATGGCAAACAAAAAGTGAAAGATCTCTCTGAAAAGATTGATTCGTGAACTGATATGGTATAGCAAAGAAGTAGCGACAGAGAACAATAAATTAGATGGAAAAATTTCAGAAGATTCTTAGAAGAGGCAATTAGAAAAGATATTCCCGACATGCTATCAGTAAATCAATATTCGATCATTTGTTCGACCCGAAAAACAAATCTGCATGATCTCAGACACTAGGGCACGAAAGCCGTCCGACTGTCCCAAAATGGAGACGTGTGATGTAAAAACAAAGCCACAATTAGGTGTTTAATGTTTGATCAATCACGATTGGCTAAGAATGCTGTGTGCGGAAGGTATACATTAGTGATGGGAAAGAGCGATGATGTTCTTAGGCAATCTCGAGGCGGTGAAGAATGAAGTGGCTAGTCTCCTCCGAAAGAAATTCAGATCGGGGAGTATGATGGATAACTTCCAGAAAACCTTTGCCTAATACAACTATCCGGTTTGCCTACACCGAATAAAATAGATCGATAGTAACATTTTCCTTTTATGGCTAAATATGCGAATTCAATAAAATTATGAAGGTTACTCTGATTACTATGCATAAAATGAAAATTATTATTATTATTTTTCTTTTTTGTAGATTAGGTAGGCATAATTCGCCTCTGCCTTTCCATCTCAGTATTAAACTATGCATAATACTGCTGTAGTACTCGTGCTCCGTACATTCCTACAACAGCGTTTTCTTTACGCGCTATAAAGGCAGAAGTAAATCTGTCTCCAACTCAGCCGTACGCCTGTATTTCGCTTATTTCTTGTGTTTTACAACATAAACATTACCAACTGCTTACCCTGAGTAATTACTGGTAGAATGTGTCATATAAAACATCTTTTTCTCTTAGCCTTCTTAACAAAAATTAGTTCTTAATAAGTTATTTCATGTTAAAGTTGTCGTATTTGTGTAATTTCAACCAATCACTGACGTCCATTCAGCTGAATACAGTTAGTGCCGTAAGAATGTAGACAACATATTCTAACGGTGTTATAGGATCTTTTCCCTTGAATAAAATTAGTGACGTTGTTTGTCAACAACAACTATCGGCGGTAGTTATTTATAACATCGTTCGTGCGTTTGGGTTAGGGTTGAGGTTAGGGTTAGGGTTATGGTTATGAGTTTTAGGGTTAGGGTTAGGGTTATGAGTGAGGTTATGGCAAAAATAATCATAACCCTAACCGTAATCCTAAAACTAACCCTAACTGTAAAACTAATTTTATTCAAGGGAAAAGATCCCATGACACCGTTGTTTACATTCCACGTCATTGATTGTTTTCACCTCAATAGACGTCAGTGATTGGTTGAAATTACAGAAATACGACAACTTTTTACATGAAATAACTTCGAATACAAAATTTTTTATCTGTTCTATAATACAAAATATACAAGTATACGAAGTTTGAAAGTGTTTCGGTACCAAAAACACTACAGAAAACATTAATGAAAAATGTTGCCCGTCAAACCAAAAAGATCCGAAAAATGTATAAACAAACGACGTAACATATACTGAATGTAAAAACGAACGGGAGACAACCAGAAGGCCCGTAATTCTTCATCAGCTATCGACCAATTGGTAATATTCAGTTTCGCACCATTAACGATAAGACTAAGTGCTTTCCAATTGGCGGTGTCCGCAAAAAGGTTTTCTTACGGAGAATTAGGGACAAGAGCAAACAAAACAAAACAAAACAGACAAAACGACACCAAGTGTGATTTAGGACGGTGGACGATGACGAACAGTCGAACAAAATACAGCCTTGGGGCCAAAGAGACGGAAATAGTGGGTAACAATTAGAGAATGTCTTGAAGGATGAAGAACGGAGAGACAAAGAATTTGCGACTAGTCAGTTATGGGACCAGTGTAAGAAAGGAAGAAAAGGTGGAACTCGCTGCAGCTCACGTGACAGCAGCAGGCAGAGGAGAAAGACAGCGGGGACAGGGAGCGACAGAGAAACAAAGGGAAGAGGTGAAGGGGATGGAGAAAGGCTAGGAATACAAGAGGGAGAGAGAGAGAAAAGAGTAAGTAGAAAGGCTAGAATAGAAGTGAGAGGGTAAGAGAAAGGAAAAGGGGAAAGAATAAAGACAAGAGAGAAGGTCACACTAGTATATAAAAAAATTTACTTGTTAATACAAATTCGTTGTGTTGCGTTCCGTTACTTGATATATGAAAAACTGTATAAACAAACGACGTAACGTATACGGAATGTAAAAACGAACGGGAGACAACCAGAAGGTCCCTAATTCTTCATCAGTTATCGACCATTTGATAATATTCAGTTTCCCACCTTTAACGATAAGACTGAGTGCTTTCCAATTGGTGGTGCCCGAAAAAAGTTTTCTCGTGGAGAGACGGTGGACGAGGACGAACAGTCGTCGTCAACGTCCACCATCCTAAATCACACTGTGTGTCGTTTCCCTTGTTTTGTTTTGTTTACTCTTCTCCCTAATTCGTCAATAACTGATGAAGAATTACGGACTTTCTGTTTGTCGTTCGTTTTTAACATTCAGTGTACGTTGTGTCATTAGTTTATACATTTTCTCATTTATCAAGTAACGGAACGCAACACATCCCGAATTTGTATGTATGTATGTATGTATGTATGTATGTATGTATGCATGTATGTATGTATGTATGTATGTATGTATATATATATATATATATATATATATATATATATATATATATATATATATATATATATATATATATATATATATATATATATATATATATATGTATCGTATGTAGATTTAGCCCACAAACGAACTGCAAAACCAGAAATGTGGTCTATAGTATAAGATGTACAGAGGGACGATGCAGAAATAAGACAATGACATATGTAGGCGAAACAGCAAGGAGCATAGGGGAGCGGGCAAACGAACATTGGAGGGAACTTAAGGAACGGAAGAACTCATCAGTTCTGTACCAGCACGCTGAGCAAGAACATAGAGGCTCAATCAACAACATAGAAATTAAAATCTTATCTACACATAGCAGTGATGCAGCACTTAGACAAATTACTGAAGCTACACACATAAGAAGGAAGGAAACAAAGGACCACTGATGAGGTCACAGAAGTGTGACGAAAGAACTCTGGCCGAAATAAGATTAAGATTAATGTAATATAAAGCTGAAGCAAATTAACACCAAATATACAGTGCGTGTGTTTTTATTGGCTAAACTGGCAATATGACCATCCCCAAGTACAACAACATCTGTTTCAACACACGATTTCACATAAAAAATCTTGCAAAACAAATATGTATATATATATATATATATATATATATATATATATATATATACACACACATATATATATATATTTCTTTATGTATTTATATATATGTACGTATGTATGGATACATAATGTATATAGGTATATATATACACACATACGCTCGCACATTCGCACACACACACATACGCACACACAGTTTCTGTTGTTCTGTTGTTGAGTACATTCATAAGTTTAAACATTAACACAAAGAATATTGCTCAAACATTGTCAGCAAAATTCTGCTAAATGTAAAACATTATACACCTGGAGCAGTAAAGAAAATATATAGAGTTATAAAAATCACCCGTCCTGAAGATGTTAACATTTCTTTGAAAGAGATTATTTGTTAACAAACGTTTTGAAACATCCAAATTCTTTACTCAGATTGTAAATCGACACTTTTTACTAAAATTTTAAGTGCACTTGGTGATGATTGAATTCCTAAGTCTCACTCTCGCGAAGATGGGACTTTTCAAGCAAATAAAGAAAGAAACCGGTTAACACGAACTTTACAAAAACAAGCTGAAATCTGAACAGTAAAAATACATTAAGGTAGCTATAATATGGCAGGTAACCCGTCATGGTTGTCATAAGCTAATTTCAAGCGAAGGAACTTTGTTTCTGCAGCACTAGCTCCTTCATAGTGAGGAGAATTCAAATATCATATTATAAATTAAAATATATCATAAATCATAAACACACACACACGCGCGCAACTTAGTTTCGTGTGACAAACAGAATTAATTTAAAATAGCAGCCTATGTATCATACAGATATGTTATTGAAAGTCTGATTAATTGCGGTATTTGTTCCTTCATAATATCTCTTACAGACGTACTGTGTTAAAAAGACAATTATATATACTCGTAGCAGACAAACATTTTCTAACAGCGGTAATGGCATGACTAAATGTGCATATTTGCTTTAAGTATGATACACAGATTGATGTATATCTATCTATCTATCTATCTATCTATCTATCTATCTATCTATCTATCTATCTATCTATCTCCCTCCCTCCTCCCTCCGTCCCTCCGTCCCTCCTCCCTCCCTCCCTTCCTCCCTCCCTCCCTCCCTACCTATCTATCTTGTCTCTTTATTGCCCGACGTGCTAACGTTTCTGCTAGCTCGCCTATCTATCTATCTATCTATCTATCTATCTATCTATCTATCTATCTATCTATCTATCTATCTATCTATCTATCTATTTACCTACCTACCTACCTAGCTATTTATCTGTGTTTGTTTGTCTATAAACTCATATAGATATGTACATACATAGAAATATACAAATATACATATGCACAAGCATAATTATCTATGTGTGTTGTGTATGTAAAGGCGCATGGCCTAGTGCGCGTTCTGTTCCTAAGGTAAACACTTCATTTCACGTTGCTCCAATCCACTGAGGTTTAAAAGAGTCACATTGCGACGGGAAAGACTTCCGAGCGAAGTGAATGTCAACCTGCTCGCCTTGTCAGCAGAGTGACATTATTCGAAAGCAAAATCGATGCAAAGCGCATTGTGACCAGCGATGTATAACAACATCCGATAGTGTAGTCAATCATGAGGCCATGTGATATATATATATATATATATATATATATATATATATATATATATATATATCGTGCTTCACAGCGTTCAATACATACACACGTCTGGCTGTACAGCCTTTTTGTTTGTTTATTCACCGTTTCGTTTTCCTGTCTTGTATTCCGTCCGACACTACCCTCCACGAAAAAAATTTAATTTGTGTTTGCGGGAAGAACCATTTCAACGATGCGTACTGCCTTAATTCTTCTTAACGCCGGTGTTTTAATGGTGGCAGCTGATGAAGGAGATGTTTCTTTGTGGCTTGCTTGTTTGTTGTACCTTGTTTATCATTTTGTCCATGTTCTTTTGCCACGTCATGTACCCAGTTATGTATCTATATGTACATGTGGATGAAGGTATGTACATACATGTACATACATGATTCCGGGTTCAGCCCCACTGAATGGCACCTTGGGCAAGTGTCTTCTACTATAGCCTTGGACCGACCAAAGCCTTGCGAGTGTATTTGGTAGACGGAAACTAAAAGAAGCCCTTGTATATATATCTATATCTATATCTATATCTCTCTCTCTATATATATATAGTATAAAGGATTGTGGGTAAAGCCAGAACAATTCGAAGTAAATGCACGATCCTTTACACAATATATTCTACACAATGCTTCATAGTGATTATTCCTTTATATATATATATATATATATATATATATATATATATATATATATACATATACATACATATATATATATATGTGTGTGTGTGTGTGTGTGTGTGTGTGTGTGTGTGTGTGTGTGTGTGCTTGTGTGTGTGTCTGTTTTTCTGTATGTATGTATTTGTATGTCTGTGTTTGTCCCCCACCATCGCTTGACAACAGATGTTGGTGTGTTTACGTCCCCGTAACTTAGTGCTTCGGCAAAACAACCGATAGAATAAGTTCTGGGGTCGATTTGTTCGAGTAAAGGCGGTGATCCCAGCTTGGCCGCAGTCAAATGACTGAAACAAATAGAAGGATCAAGGAATATATATATATATATATATATATATATATATATATATATATATATATATATATATAAAAACATGCATGCATGCATCCAAGTATACATACATACATACATACATGCTTCGAAACCTCCAGTTTTTCTATCCAGACTATAAATTCATATTCATATTCATATCAATAATAATTGTAGCACTAGGTTTCGTTAGTAAATGCTTAAAGGGGAATCTGGATAAACTGGGATTTGCAGAAAGAGAAAATGACCGGCTAATTCGTACAAGTGCAATCTGTGAGTGGAACATTAAACATATACAAGACTCTTCTGAAGTTCCAAATATGAACTTGTCTGTGTTAATTACATCCCAAAGATGGAGTCTTATATCTGTGCTGGAAACCGACTCACTCCTTAGTGGAATATTTATAATAATTAAAAAATAGAAGAGACATACATACATACATATATGCGAGCATATGCATGAGAAGACATACATAAAATCAAAATATACAAATCTGCACATATACATATATACGAGGCCTGATCAATAAATAATCTCGCTGTTGTCATAATAACGAAGCTAAAGCATGCAGAGTAAAACCACTTGGTAAAGATTGACCTTGATTTCATTTGTGCATGCGAACTAGGTTTTCACCTTCTGGCTCACTTCCGCTGTTTATAGCATTGCTTGGAAGGAAGGTGTGTAGCGTGTGTTCGACGCATTGACCATGACAGAGGAAGTTGTTATGGTGATACCTGCGCAGAGGCCTACGCAAAGTTGCAGAATGTGTAAGGAGACGAGTGTGTGAGCCACACACAGGTGTACTAGTGGGTCAGACGTTTCCAAGATGGCCGAAAAATATGTCGATATTGACGAACGTTCGGGAGTACCGCAACCACCAGAACTAAGAAAAACATCGCAGATGTACGTACAACTGTAAGGAGAAATAGTCGACTCACCATCTGTGAGTTATCAGAGTATGCGCTGATTAGTTACGGTTCAGTTCAGTCTTATCCCTGAAGATTTGCGTATGAGACGCGTGTCCGCCAAGTTTGTGCCAAAACCGCTTTCAGCTGACCAAAAAGACACTCGGATTTCAGTTGCAGAAGATCCCCTTGATTGTGTCGAGAATGATGAAAACTTTTTGAAAACGGTCATAACGGGTGATGAATCGTGGGTCTATGGCTATGACCCCGAAACAAACGCTCAAGCCTCGCAGTGAAAGGCCCCAGTCACTCCGAAACCGAAGAAAGTCGAAGCAGTGTGAAGACACTGTTGACCGTTTTCTTCGACTACAATGGGATTGTTCATCATAAGTATGCTCCACCTGGTCAGACAGTAAACAAGGAGTACTACCCTGACGTTTTGCGGCGTTTGCGAGATGCTATTCGTCGGAAAAGGCCACAATTGCATGCGTCCGGTGAGTGACAATTGCTCCATGACAACGCAGTTTTTGGCTAGGCACAGTATTCCCCAGGTCCGACACCGCTATATTTTCCAGATCTTACCACTTGCAACTTTTTCCTCTTTCCAAATATCAAATCCCGCTTGAAAGGAAGATTTCAGGACATTGAGGAAATCAAAGTGAATGCGACGAGGCAGCTGCTGATTTTCCCAGAAAACGAGTTCCAGGAATGCTTCCATCAATGGAAACAGCACTGGATTAAGTGTGTGGCTTCGGAGGGGGGCTACTTTGAAGGAAATTAAGTGGCAAATTGGTACGAGTTGTAGTTTTGTTTTTATAGCACCAGTCCGGATACTTATTGATCAGGCCACGTACTTTTTAGAATAGCGGAACCCGTGGGAAATGCACGTCTTATAAACACTTTGCTTAGGCCCCTGAGCATGTATCGCCAAGCTCTTGGCAACATTTGATGCAGATTCTCTTCAACTTTCTCTGTCGTGGTCAATGCGACGATCACACGCTACATTTCTTCCTTCCAAGCACTGCTGTAAACAACGGAAGTGAGCTGGAAGATTAAAACATAGTGCGCATGCACAACAGAGTTTAAGGATCCTTGGATTTAGGTTAAAAACCGGCTGTTTCTCTATTGGCAAGAAATCTTGAAATAAAACTGGCTAATGACATACATACGTACAGATATGCGCATATACTTCCATTGATATATGCAGACACCAAACAGAGTTTATCATCTTCAATAAAGAAGAACATGTTTTTGCATTTACTTTGGAGAGAGAAAGAACCTGTACCATTGTTTTTCACAGGTCCTCTAAGCAAAATGAAGTTGACTACCTTTACATTTCTATGTAGCTTTTATAAGTTGATGGATTCAAAAAAGATTCTGTTCAGGGAGGGCATTAATGACGGCCAATGCTCTGGGAAGGAAAATCTAGGTGAAGTGTTCATTATAGGTCTTGTACTTGTTTCAGTCATTATAGTGCGGTCATGCTGGGGTACCGTCTTAAAAGCTTTCATCGAACAAATCAACTCCAGTATTTATTTTTAATCCTGGTACTTACTGTATTAATCCGTTTTGCCGAACTGTTAAAGAACACATACGTAAGGACCCTTACAACAGTTGTCGAGCAATGGTCGGGGACAAACACAAACGCAAAGTCACTCATTACACACACACACACACACACACACACACACACACACACACACACACACACACACGACAGGTTTCATTGAGTTTCATAGGGCTTTGGTCGGTACCGGGCAGTAGTAGAAGGCACTTGCCCATGGTACCTCACAATGAGCCTGAACCCAAATCCACGTATGTGGAAGAAAACTTCTTACCAGACATTGACACTTGCACCTGAACCTGGGGATATCGCTGAAGCAGGTGGCAACAATATCGTTGAGAGAGAGAGAAAGAGAGAGAAGGCCACTTGACTTCAGGCTAAAGTTTTGGATGTGTTGGTGAGAGACTTCATTCAAATCAATCTTGAAATGTCTGAGCATCCAACGGCAACAGCAACAGTGGTGCAGTCCCCGATATGGAAGCATTGCAAAATGGTGATGTAATTACTCCTTTCAGACAAGATGCTCATGAACGAAATGGAAGCAGGGTTGATTTTGGGGCTAAACAACAACAGATTCACGACAACAGCTTAGCAAATCTCCGGGTCTCTTGTTTTCTTCTGTTTAACTTTCACTTGTGTACATCAATTTCAATGAGGAGTCTTTGTTTTGCTTCATATCCGCATTAATATATAGTTGATAAAAGGCAGCGAACTGTGAGAATCGTTACGGCATCGGACGAAATGCTTAACGTTCTTCCGACTTAACGTTCTGAGTTCAAATGTTGCCGGGTTCGACTTTGCTTTCATCCTTTCGGGGTCGATAAAATAAGTACCAGTTGAAGTCACCGACTAACCGAGTCCCGAAAATTGTGCCAACGTTAGAAACCAATACATAGTTGCTAGACTATGCATATTTTTATGCACGCACACATACACACACACACACACACACACACACACACACACACACACACACACACACACACACACTCAGATGGGTGTATGTGCTGACAGATGAGTACATATGTGTGTGTGTGCTAATATAACGGTGGAAGAAAGGAACATGAGGCATTTTTGATACGATCACTATGAGGGTAATTTTTCATTACTTGCGGGAAAGTACTTAAAAAAAACTATAATTGTAATATTAAGATAAATTGAGATAAAAAAATAAAATAGAAAAATAGAATTAAAAAAATAGATTAAAAAAAAACTAAAATGAAATTAACCAATCTAATTACACAATTAAATAAAAATAAAAATGACAATAATAGTTATAAGAATAACAACAACAACAATTATAAGCAGCGAATTAAGATAACTAAAATAATTAGATAAAGTAATGCTAGTGTATCGTCTAAATAATGCTAACTATGTTAAATATACTAAATATACAGGACTGTGAAAGGTAGACCCAACCTATTATGTTACAGCACACTAATCAATATTCCATTTATTAGGGAAGGCTTTAAAGGTTCCTATATAAATAAATGCATACTTCTTAACATTAATTTATTTCTTTTATTTGATATGGTAGATTTGACTGTAGATTTGGATGTAAGGATATGCAACGTCTTCTCAGCGCTAAAATTGTATCTTAGTTTTCACCATTATAAGGTAGCTCATATTACTGACCATTTAATATCATACTTAATATTCCTTTCTTCGAGACTCCAGACAAATTTCATTTTTACTATATTTAAACGAAGAAACGTGACTATACAATTTGGTTTAAAATCAGTTGCGCATGCACCTATATAATAGTAAGTACATTCTCCTGTTGTTACAGAATATTTATAAACTAAGATTTTTTCTGAAGAATTCGTTATCTCCGATCATTTATACATAAGCCTATTATTGAGGGATTTTTCGTTGTGAAAGTTTACATTCCACCTATTGTCAAATGTTGACCTAGGAATCTCTTCTGTGTTAAGATATGGTACATTTGATATACACACGCCTCCCCTATTCAAGTTAGATATTTAATATTCATTATAATAAAATAACAACCCTCGGTTATTATTATTATTATTATTATTATTATTATTATTATTATTATTATTATTATTATTATTATTATTATCCCCGCCTTAGCGAAGGCGGAGGTATTGTTTTGAGTCGTGTTTGTTTGCTTGCCCATGGACATGATATTTCAAGAACCACTGGATGGATTCGGATGAAACTATCAGGGATGTTTGGTCTCGTGACTGGCACGAAGTGATTAGATTTGGGGATTGATCCAGTACCAGACAAGGATTCTGGATTGTTTGTTTTATTTACTCTACTTTACATGATTACGATCTTACTTTAACTTTCAAGTCTTTCTCAATTATCTACGTTTAAGGCTGTAACTATTTTGAAATATGAATTTGTTAACTTTGGTGTGAGTTAGAAAAGAATAAACTATTTATTACTGTTACTGAATTTTTACAGCCACCTTCACATTCTATGACTACCTTTGGGATCGATCACGTACAGGACAAGGATTCTAGATTATTTTTCCGGTTTAATTTTTGAGAGCGATTCGTTTTTAGTATTCTCTTTTGTGAGAGCAGTCGAGTTTATTTTAGATATTCTCATTTTAAAAATCATCTCAGATTAATTGTTGAGAGGACGTTGGTGTTACAATGGTGGAGGTTTGCACTCTCTGAGTGCTCTTGTTATTATTATCATTATTGTTATTGTTGTTGTTGTTGATGATGTTGTTTCTCTTGTTTTTGCCATCTTTATTACTACTATCAAGTGGATCAGCAAAATCAATTTCAACAAATCCTCTTAACTTACTAGCATTTTGTGCTGCTATAATGTCAGCTAAGTTTCTAGTAGTTGAACAGGCAAATTTAAATGTATGTCTGTTAAATAAAGCACCGTATTTACTTGATGGTGAAAAATGCTTGTTTAGAGCCACGAATGATTTATCTGGTATATTTGTGATTATTTGGGCCCCATATGGGGCATTATACCATGTGATCTGTCTCGAGCGATTTTTCTGATTTCTAGGATTAATACTGTAGTTATTATTTTTTGCCATATCCCATGTATATAGTTATGAGTAAATATGTGAAGTGAACTCTATTCAACCTCTAGGTTCGAAACCTTCATAATATTTTTATTCCTATTACTATGTATTTTGTTCCCCTCTTCCTCCCCCACTCACCCTCCTCCTCTGCCCTCCTCTGCCCTCCTCCTCTGCCCTCCTCCTCTGCCCTCCTCCTCTGCCCTCCTCCTCTGCCCTCCTCTGCCCTCCTCCTCTGCCCTCCTCTGCCCTCCTCCTCTGCCCTCCTCCTCTGTCCTCCTCCTCTGCCCTCCTCCTCTGCCCTCCTCCTCTGCCCTCCTCCTCTGCCCTCTTCCTCCGCCCTCCTCTTCCCTCCCCCTCTGCCCTCCTCCTCTGCCCTCCTCATCTGCCCTCCTCATCTGCCCTCTTCCTCTGCCCTCCTCCTCTGCCCTCCTCCCCTCCCCCTCCCTCTCCATTCACACCTAACAGACTTCACTTTCCACTTCGACTTGCATATTCAATGACAATTAATAAGGCTCCAGGGCAAACATTTGAAAAAGTTGGAATACATTTGCCTCAACCGGTATTTTCTCATGGCCAATTTTATGTCGCATTTTCAAGAGCACGAGCTTTGAACAATATCAAAGTAAGAGTTATGACACTCAATTGGGATAACAGACAAGGCCAAAAACGTGGTGTGACATACACACAAAATATTGTCTACCATGAAGTGCTGTGAGGAAGACCACCGCACCAGCTAGCATCACCACCACACCAGCTGCTCCATCATTACACATTAACATTACACCTTTAAGATAAGGGGAACCAGTTAGAGGCTCGCTGAATCTCTCTCGGAATACCAGCAAACCACACAAAATCGAACCATCCAGCATCACCACTAACTCCAAGCCCGTCATATATATATATATATATATATATATATATATATATATATATATATATATATATATATATATATATATATATGTGTGTGTGTGTGTGTGTGTGTGTGTGTGTGTGTGTGTGTGTGTGTGTATGTATGTATGTATATATATATATGTATATATGTAACTATGTGTGTATGTGTGTGTGTGCGCGTGTGTGTTTGTGTCTGTGTTTGTTCCACTGCCACCATTGCTTGACAACTGATGTTGGTGCGTTTGCGTCCCTGTAATTTAGCTGCTCAGCAGAAGAGACTGATAGAATAAGCGCCAGGCTTACAGGGAATAAGTCCAGGGGTCAATTTCTTCGACTAAAGGGTGGTGCTCCAGCATGGCCACCGTCAAATGACTGAAGCAAGTAAAAGAATAAAAGAATACCAGAAAA
>NC_142928.1:132513277-132518277 GCF_046866305.1 Octopus bimaculoides
ATATATATATATATATATATATATATATAAAACATATTGTATACTTATAACCAGGGCAAATTTTAGCCATTTCTCCGCAATATATATATATATATGTATTGTATATGTGTATATATATATATATATATATATATATATACACATTCTTGCCGACGACAATGCACTGAGCTCCCCTCACTCGTGAGTTTCTCGCTAAAAACAGCATGGCGTCACTTCCACACTCACCGTATTTGCCAGATTTAGCAACCGCGGACTTCCAAACTTGTAAGAGTTGATCCATTTCTCTAAATATTCGTTGTTGATTAAAGTGTGCATGTATGTATGCATATATATATATATATATATATATATATATATATATATATATATATATATATATATATATATATATATATATATATATATATATATATATATATACATATATATGTATATATATATATAACATATTGTATACTTATAACCAGGGCAAATTTTAGCCATTTCTCCGCAATATATATATATGTATTGTATATGTGTATATATATATATATACCATTACCTACCAATCTATCCCCATCATGCCACGGACAATCGAAAAATTTGTCTCGGAGACTTAACCATCAACATGGATACTTCAAATATTCAACTAGACACAACCTAACTAGACAACATAACTTCTCCCTCTACCCGCATTACACGATTAACAATATATTTAACCCAAGCCACATCAATCATAGACAAGATAACAACCCCCAGAACAACCATAATCTAGTCCACTACATAGTCACCCCACAATAAACATACTACCACAGACGCACATTACACCCATTTACTCCTTACCAAACCAAATACAATACAGACTTCCCACAACAATTCACCTACTACAACCATATTTTGGACCTAAATCAAGGAAAGTGAGATATGAAATCGAATAAAATATACATAAACAACCGAAAATAATCAACTTATCAAAGAAAATCCTAAGTATTGCACAAACTAAAATTCTAGCAAGAGATTTGAAGTTTACACCAACCCCTCGCAGATCGAACCCGAATGAAATCAAAGATGACACTATGAATTTTTACCGAAAATTGCGCCTCACAGAAGCACTTCACAACTACATCAGCAAAGATGACTCAATAGTAGAAAACAAAAGCGAATACTATCCTACAAAAAGGCAGAAATAAAGCACTTGACTTTCGTGAACACATTACCAATTTTCCATTTTAATACCCTACAAAAACAGCGAATTAAATCCAACCTCAGCACAAATGAATGGAAAAACATAATCGAGTTAAAAAATGATATAAATCTGACTATTAAAGAAGCCGATAACGGAAGTGCGGTAGTAGTGATGGACACAGAGTACTATAAAAATTCAATACTCTCCATGTTGGAAAACAATATTTACTATGAGAAGATAGAGCACTATAATCCACAGAAGACACTTAAAAACTTATCCGTCTTACTTTAAATACATGGAGAGGGCCTCACTAAAAAAGATATTGACTATCCAATTTTAAATACAAACCAAGTCTATTCTACGGATGACCTAAAATCCACAAAAATCCACATATTAGTAAAGCTTGCAAAGGTTTTCCAAGTCTATGCATTAATGTTCCTCCCCCCACTGACCTCAAACTAAGACCCATCATTGCTGGCCCTGCTTGTGAAACTCACCGTTTGAGCAATTTCCTCGATATCTTACTCAAACCATTTTAAAAATATGTGAAAAGCTTCACCAGGAATGATTTAAGCATGCTTAATCATCCCCCGAAAACAATAAGTGAAGGAACCCTGTTAGTATCATTCGATGTGGTGAACTTGTACACCAACATCTCACAGGATTATGGTATAGAAGCAATCACCTTCTGGCTAGAAAAATACCCAGAAGAGATCCCAGGGCGCATCAACCACAGATTAATAATCGCAGCACTCAAATTCATCCTACTGAACAACTATTTCATGTTCGATACAGCTTACTATCGACAAAAATGTGAAATTGCAATGGGAACCTGAGCTTCGCCAGTGATTGCGAACCTTGTAATGGGTTATCTAGAACTTAAAATATACCAATCATCACTACAAAAATATCGCACCTCATTTCATTGCTATTTAAAGGAGAACTGGAAGAGGTATTTGGACGATTGCTTTATACTTTGGAAAGATGGCATGGACAAACTCCTCGATTTCAAAATAATGCTCAACAATATCATAGCAACATACAATTCACCATGGAACACAGCAATAAACAACTTCCTTTTCTTGACATCCTAATAAAAATAGTCAATAACCACATCGAAACCCACAGATTCAAAATAATACCTTTTATTCAACTCATGCCACCCCAAACACAAAAATTTATATACCTTATAATGTAGAGAAAAGAATCTGTACCATAGTTTCGGATACCAACACTCGTGAACGAAGACTCCTTGAACTCAAATCAATACTAATCTGGAGATATTACCCAACATCATCAATAAATAATGAGATTAAACGAGCAAAGGAAATAGACATACAAGCATTAAGGGAAGTCAACCGAAATACTACACCAGACTTAAAAATACTCCCATACATCTCCGTACACAACCCTAGAAACAATGCGGCCTTCAACATCATCATCCAAAATCTACCCATTCTCACTGGAGATAAAACAATGAACAAAATTTTAGGCTCACACAAAATTATCAAGAGCAAAATGCAACCGAAATCATAGAAAAAATATTAACCAACACAACACTATATCTATTAACAACGGAACCAAAAGTGAAAAAATGCGGGAGGCCTAACCGTGGCACATGCCTCCACCTTTTGGAGGGTACAGAGTTTCACTTCAAACAAGGTGAAATATTTAAGATAAAATCAAATTCTTCGGACGAAGAACAACTCTTCACAAAGAAAAAATCCGCTATCTACAATACAGACAGATACAGATCAGTGAATACAGAAAGATGTGCTAGGAACCTTAAACCGAACTTCCTAATTTTCCCTTTCTATCAATGTTCACAGAACACCTCAGTACACCAAAGATTAAATAAAGAGGCAACTTTTATTAATAAATATCATCCACAACTCAACATGAACACACAACTTAATACAGGACACTAATAACCTTAACAGTAATACCACAAATCTCCATACATCCCATACACCATTGATATTCCAGTATTTATATCTACCTTAATTGCATCACTTTCAGAACTGCGTACCTCCCTTGAATGTAATCTTTTCACTCAGATACTATTAGACCGGACACCGTTTGGAAATCGGTGTTCATTCAAAGTCAGTGATCAGCTTCTGACGATACCGGTATGACTTTGAATCTCTATAATGAATCATAATAATAACTTTCATACCTCACAATTCCACCTCAAATCCTCTAATTGTATGTAGATATCTTTACTTTGCATAAAAAACTTTATTTTTTATATCTAATGTGCATTTTCTTTGTTTTCTTTTTACTTTTCCCCCATATATATATATATATATATATATATATATATATATACAAAGTTTTAAATTTAAATTTAAGAGAGATTTGACGCTAATATCCATTATTATTGACATAGGAATAAATTACAATAATAATGGATATTAGCATCAAATCTCTGTCTTAAATTTAAATTTAAAACTTTGGATATATTAACAAGGAGAACGATCCCTAAGGAGTCTAATTTAAACTTTTTTGCGGTGAAATCTCTTGCTATATTGGTAACGATTACATGGTTTTCAATGAAAAATTATATATATATATATAAATATATATATATATATATATATATATATATATATATATATATATATATAAATATATATATATATATATATATATATATATATATATATATATATATATGTGCGTATAAATATGTGTGTGTGTGTGCGTGTGCGTGTATCTGTACGATATATGCTTTTATTCTTTTACTTGTCCCAGTCACTTGCCTGCGGCGATTCTCGAGCACCGCCTCAAATGATATTAGTCGAACAAATCGACCCCAGGATTTATTCTATCGGTCTCTTTTGCCGAACCGCTAACTTACGGGGACGTAAACACACCATGATCGGTTGTCAAGCGAAGGTGGTAGGTGGGGACAAATACAGACCCACGAATATATACCTATATATACGACGGCCTTCTATCAGTTTTTGTCTACGAAATCCACTCACAAGGCTTTGGTCGGTACGAGGCTATAGTAGAAGATACTTGCCCAAGGAGCCACGCAGTAGGACTGAACCCGGAACGATGCAGTTGGGAAGCAAGTTTCTTACCACACAGCCACGCCTGCACCTATATGTATCCTTTATCTTTTATTTTTTGCTTGTTTTAGTCATTTGACTGTGGCCATGCTGGCGGACACTGCCATGAAGAATTTATTTTATTGGCCCCTTTTGGCCGAACCGATAGGTTACGGGGACGTAAACACACCAGCACCGATTGTCAAGTAGTGGTGGGGGAGTACTCACAAGCCCAAAGGCTTCTTTCAGTTTCCGCCTACCAAATTCACTCACACGGCTTTGGTCATCCCGAGGCTATAGTAGAAGACACTTGTTCTCGGTGCAACGCAGTGGGACTGAACCCGGAATCATGTGGTTAGGAATCAAGCATTTAAAAAAATACAAATTTTCTGCATTACTTCACCTTGACTCTTCGGACCCTTTTCTCTACTATTTGTACGTCGCTCCTAATACATTTCAGAGTTTTGAAACATGTCCTGGAGCGCGTTCTTAGGGCTAGTGCACAGTTCAATTTTGTTCGGGCATTTCCATCGTCAGAAATGATAATTGAGAGTGAATTTCAACTTTGGGAATCACAGAAAGGACCGAAAAGTTGGTCGACTCCTTGAGTTAGCAAAAAGACACGGATAAGTAGTGATTAGTGAGCAAATGCGTTGTCATGATGCAGCATCTAGATTTTATTTCTTCATGTTTCGTGCCTTTTCTTTTGCACTACCTCTCACAAACATTTCAGGTCGTCAAAGTAAAACTTTCTTTATCGATCTTCTGATTATGTGGAG
>NC_142928.1:132523277-132550777 GCF_046866305.1 Octopus bimaculoides
TGTGTGTGTGTGTGTGTGTTTGTATATGTTTGTGTGTCTGTGTTTGTCCCCCACTATCACTCAACAGCCGATGTTTATGTGTTTGCTGAAACAAATAAAAGAAAAGAAAATGAAAAAAGAATATTGTTTCACGACAAACAAGAAAGTTGTATATATACATCTATATCGCTATCTATCTATCTATCTATCTATCTATCTATCTATCTATCTATCTATCTATCTATCTATCTGGAGGCTGTCCTCATAGCAGCCGGCTTCGGTCCCATTTTCCGCGGCTGGATTGCTGCCTTGTACAGAGGCATCCGTTCGGTAGTTCGCGTCAATGGGCATCTATCAAGACCCTTCGACATTGCACGTTCGGTCCGTCAGGGATGCCCCCTCTCGTCGCTTCTGTACGTGTTGACTCTCGAGCCACTACTGCGGAAGCTGGCGACGCTGAGGGGCATCCCGCGAGAGTTGGGATGCGGGACGAGCGTGTCGGCATACGCGGACGACGTCACCGTCATAGTGTCTAGCCAAAAGCACATCGAGCTTGTCGGCGAGACACTGAGAGAATACGAAGCGGTAACGGGAGCGAAAATCAACCGGGATAAGTCAGTGGGCTTGCGGCTCGGCACCTGGAGAAGCAACCCCATGCCGTCAAGTAGCGCCTCCGTCGTGGGACGTTGGACTGACGGTCCGGTTGAGATGCTCGGGGTCTGGTTTGGTCCAGACCTCCAAACGGAGAAGAACTGGGACGAGATAACGAGAAGGGTGGCCACTCTAGCCCGGCAATGGGCCGAGAGGAAGCTTTCCCTGAAAGGTCGGGCGGAGGTGGCGAACACGTACATCGCGTCCGTCATCTACTACCGCCTGACCGTCGTTCCTTGTCCCGACCCTACCATCACCAAACTGGAGCGCATCCTCTTCCGCTTCTTGTGGAAAGGAAGCGTTCCGATGGTTAGGCGATCCGTTTGCTGCCAACACCCGTTAAAAGGAGGACTGGGCATGCCGTGGTTGATGATGCGCAGACACGCGCTGAGACTGCGACATCTCCGGCTCTACGTAGACAGCGGTGAACAGGTGTGGTCGCCGTTTGTGCGGCGCGCTTTCCCGCAGCTCGTCTCCATGACCGAACTGCAGTCATGGATCAAGAAGAGGCCGAGGAAGGGCGAATGGCACCGCAAGTGTCGCGCTGCTCTTCGGCAACTCCAACAACCCGGGTCAACCTTGAGCGACTGCATCACAACTAACGCATTATATAGTGGATTAGTGGAGGGAAGGTACGACGACGATCTCGGGGCGAACCTGGGCGTCGACGAGGAATACCTGACCCGCCTGTTTAAGACGACCTTCGGGCCGGGACCTATGGACAACTTCCAGAGATCCCTGGCCTGGCAGTGCTATCGAGAAGCACTACCCGTTCGGGATAAGCTCTACAGGCATGGCTCGAGAAACACGGGGCCGACCTGTCCGAGATGCCGGCAGAGCGACGAAACCGTTCTGCACGCACTCGTACAGTGTCCCACCATTTCCGAGCTGTGGGCTTACGTCGAACAACTGCTATCGCGTGTGGAACGAGTCGGTCTATCAGCCGAGTCTATCGTGAATATTGTGGCGCCTCCTTCCTTTAAACGGGAAGGAAGAGCTATTTTCATCGTACTTGTGGCTATGGCGAAAGAATGTGTATGGTGGACGCGTCTGAAAGGTCTAGAGACAAAGACTTTCCTCTCTGGGCAATCTCTCATCAACTTCTTCAAGTATCACCTGAAGAGGAAGTTGAGAGTAGAAAGGGAAGTCTTGTCTAGTGAATGCTTCAAAAAAAGATGGGTGAATGTAGCAAGGATGGCACGTGTGAACGACGGAGCCATCTTGAGCATAACCCTATGAACAAGAAAAAAAAATAAAACAAAAAGGCAAAAGAGAGTCACTTACTGTTATAGTTTCTTCAATGAGAATATTGACCAAGGTTACCGTGGTCTTTTCCGTAGGCTTTTCCTTCCACGGCTAAACCTAAACTGTCCTCCCCTCTTTTTACACGAGAACATTACTGTGTGATACACGATCCCTATTGATCGGCCTTTCCTTTTCTTTTTTTTTCGATCCCTTTTGATCGAACTGCCCCTTTTTCCCTTTTGATCGACACCACCAATTTTTTTTTTTTTTTTTTTTTTTTTTTTTTCCTTCCTTCCCCCTCCCAAAAAGAAAAGCTCTACATTGTATTTGTCCCATCTTCGTTGAGCCCTGTGTGGCTAATAAAAGAAATGTATCTATCTATCTACCTATCTATCTATCTATCTATCTATCTATCTAACTGTCTGTCTGTCTGTCTGTCTGTCACACTGAAATCCTGGAAGATTTTTTTCCGCGATGAGATGGAGCCGGTTCAAGAGTATTCGAGCAAAGATCTTTTATGCAATAGCAAGTTGCGAGATTCCACGATAGTTTCCGCAGGGTTTTCTATCTCTTTTTCATGAACATACTGATGATGATGGCATCTTCTTTAAAATGATTTGGGACCTGACGTGTCTCCTACATCTTTAGAAACAGGTTGAAGAGTTTAGTTTGCAGTGGCAGTCCGCCATGTTGACGCAATTCGAATGCGATGTTATTGGGTCCCGGAGCTTTTCTTGCTTTCATACGTTTTCAGCCACTTGCACGTTAATTTCACGAGCAGGCTGTTCTGTTAATCGGATCAACTGGAACCCTCGTCGCCGTAACCGACGGATTGCCAGTTATATATTACCATTATAATATTTATCATCATTTAAATCTTCTATTAATATTCTTTCATTCTTTTTTCTTCTTCTTGCTTGGCGTTAAAACTTCGAAAGAACACGATAAATCAAACTCAATAGAAATACAAGTGCAGTAATATCTCAAGGAAACCTTGGGAAGAGAGGGAGCATTCATAAAAGCCATGAAATCCTGTTACTTGAAGGAACAGAGATGAGATAATTAAACCAAATACAGGATTAAATATTCTTAGGTATTAATGAACAAGATAACATAAGACACAAAGAAATAGAAGAGGTTATGAAAGAGTATTATAGAAGAATTAGAGTAATATTTAAAACAGAGCTAAATGTCAAATTTAGCTAAATGTTAAATTTAGTGAAGAAGTATCAGCACTCTAGCTGTTTCATTAAGAAGTTATAATATTCTCAACAAGAACTTAAGAGAATAAGCAAAACAAGAAAATTAATGACAGAATTTAGAAAATGTACTCCTCAAAAGCCAATGAATAAAGATTGTATTTTCCACGAATACAGGAATGCAAGGGGTCTTCTACTAGTAGATAATTATTACAACATTTTAATTTTGGTATTATGTATTAAAAAGGATCTAAGAAAGAATAAAAGAAAACTGATATATATGATATATATAGGCGCAAGAGTGGCTGTGTGGTAAGTAACTGGCTTACCAACCACATGGTTTCCGAGTTCAGTCCCACTGCGTGGCACCTTGGGCGTCTTCTACTATAGCCTCGGCCCGACCAAAGCCTTGTAAGTGGATTTGGTAGACGGAAACTGAAAGAAGCCCGTCGTATATATGTATATATATATATGCATGTTTGTGTGTCTGTGTTTGTCCCCCCAGCATCGCTTGACAACCGATGCTGGTGTGTTTAGAATAAGTACTAGGCTTCCAAAGAATAAGTCCTGGGGTCGATTTGCTCGACTAAAGGCGGTGCTCCGGCATGGCCGCAGTCAAATGACTGAAACAAGTAAAAGAGTAAAAGAGAGTATAACTACAAAAACATAATGGAAACAAACAAAATTTCTCTGTCTTAAAAAACAAACAAACTATCTATCTATCTATCTATCTATCTATCTCTATGGACGGACGGTAGACGTGTCGGCTCCGTAAGTTTTGCCCTTTTCATGTTTTAAAAAGTTTGTTTGTAAAGTTTATTTTATATACAAAGTTGTATAACAACTTGTAGACTCTCTGGTGCAAGTTTTTTGCGACGGAAATCTGCCCTGTGTGGCACATTTCCAGGATATAAAAACCAATTTCGGCTTTCTAGCCATTTTTTTTGAGACGATGGCGTCTTGTAGCCATGAAAATTTTTGTGAAACGAACGCTGCAGTCTGCAGTGTTTCGTTCGAAAAAGAATTTCCTAGTCTTCCTTCCTCACAGTTAAAGGAGAGAATGGAGAAAAAGAAAGACTCTGCTGCTACAGCAGTCTTGCCTGCCAACGTAACCAGTGACAACAACAACAACAACAACAACAACAGCAACAGCAGCAGCAGCAGCAGCAGCAGCAGCAGCAGCAGCAGCAGCAACAACAACAAGGACACAAATGTCCTTGCTAACAAAACCACTGTCCTCACCACTGATACCACCACTACCGCCACCACCACCACAACGAACTTTGCCGAGGCTTTGAAGCCTAGGAAAAGAATTTTGAATATATCGAAAGAGAAATTACTTGCATGCAAAAGCATGCTAAGTAAAAAGGACGTTACAGTCCATCTTCAAACGCCCGCGGACTTTAAGATAAACATCGAAAAAAAAAACTATCATCTACAGAACCATTAATTTAAAGACAAAGACAGTGGAAAAATTCACCCAAGAAAATGTTGAGAGATGCTTAAAGCCGATTTGGTCTTACAAGACTTACATAACAAGAGGTTTGAAATTCGGAACGATAGAAGTAAGACTAGACAGCGAGCAGCGAGCGAAGGACCTCTCCACTAAGTCATTACAGCATGAGAACCTGCTCATGATCCCTACGTACCTTGGTCGTAGGGCTACGAAAATAAAAATTTCGAATGTGCCTCCTGAAATTGAGGAAGAATGGCTAGTATCTGCCATATGTCTAGGCATAGAGGAGGAGATAAACATACTAGAAGCATCTGCCGTTTGCAATCAAAACTGGATTGGCCAGGAATTTCAACTCCTGGTACAAATTGATCCAGCAAACTGGGAAAAAATTCCACATAGAATCCAATTAACTGAGGATTCAATATTTCATGTTTTCGTCGAAGGCAGAAGGCCAGTTTGCTACGTTTGTAGTAGCAAAACTCACCTTCAAAAAACATGCCCAGTAGCCCAGAAGAAAAGGCAACAACAACGGCAACAATACAAAGAAAAACAACAACAACAACAACAACAACAACAACCACAAGAAAAGCACAAGAAAAAAACAGCATTACTGCCTACACCGCCATATGCACAACTGGTCAAGCTGTTGTACAACGAAATGGAAAAACGCCAGCAGCCAGCAACACAGCCGAACCAAACAAAAACACCACCAGTACCACCAAGAACAGAATCAGCACCATCACCACCACCAACACCAACAACAACAACCCCACAAGAAAGGAACACGAAAAAGACTCCCACCCCACCCCCAAAAACCAAAACACCACATCCCAACTGTCACGAAACGGCACCAACACCACCAACAACAAAATCAACGCACACAAAAATAGACCCCAACACCCTTCCCCTCCCACCCTCCGATTCCTCTGACATGTCAGATGAAGATGACACAGAGGCTTGGCAAGTGGCCACGGGGGGAGAAGAAAAAGGGGGAAAAAAAGGACGGAAAAACAAACAAACAAAGCGGGGAGGTTTACCAGCCCCGAAACCAACACATCCACAGAAAACAAAAACACCAACACAAACGCACCAACACAGAACCCCACAACAAGTTTGACAGCGATAAACACAAACAATCTAGACCTAATGAAATTCATTAGGTCAAACACTAACATAACAGATAATGACACGAAAACAAGCAATCACCCACGCACAACACCACCACAACACATCAAAATCATACATGTAACACGGAGCACATACAATACACTGAAATCTCTCTACCCGGATACAGTAGGGAGATTCCAAAAATATTCATAAAAAAAACTACACAAAAACCTTCTGAGAGAAGGTTGTGAGGCCAAGAGCCACGAACTTTCGGACAGTAAGTAACTCTCTCTCTCTCTCCTTTCGTGTGTAAAACACAAATTTTGATAGAATCATGGTGAAGATTGGCTGTGTAAATGTGCGTGGCTTGGGGTCGCCTTGGAAACAAGGGTACCTCTTAAATGACATCAAGTCACACAATTTGGATATCATAGCCATTAGTGAGACCAGACTCCATGAACCGCGGGCCCTAAAGTCCATGTTTGGCGGACAGTTTAACATTTATTTTTCTCCCTGTCTGCCGAGGATGGGCGGTAGTGGCACGGCGGTTCTTTTTCGCAAGAGTCTGGATCTCCAAGTAAAGACGATATTTACGGACCCGGAGGGTAGACTGGTTGTCCTAGATGTGGACGGCAGCGATGGAGGCGCTTTTCGGTTGCTGGCAGTTTATGTGCCTCCTTTAACAGGTCGGTCAGACTTCTTTCGACGTCTAGAAGTATTCCTGGGAACGTCTCGTCCCTTACTTTTAGTGGGGGATTGGAATGCTACCTTGGACACGCATCTAGACTACGTGGGGAGTGACAAAACTAGAAGGGGATGCAAAGGCCTCATAGACCTGCTCAGACGCTTCCAGTTGTCTGACAGGTACCGACTCGACCACCCAAATGTGCCAACGTGGACTTGGAGCAACCGCATTGGGTCGTCGAGATCGTATCTAGATAGGATAGTGTGTAGGACAAGAGATAGAGATAGTTTAGGATGTCCACAGTTCCACATAGTCAGCTACACGGATCACAAACTTGTGACGTGTACGCTAGACTTAGATAAGGCACATAGGCAGGGTCCCGGTTACTGGAAACTAAACGCGTCTTTCCCGTCGAGACAGGTTTTCAGAGACCGGATTAGCACGTTAGTAAAGAGGGCTTTGACGGGAGCCATCGTCAACAACAAATGGTGGTTTGCCCTCAAGAGAGCAGTAAGGGCGGAAGCAATAAGGTATAGCAGGGCACTAGCTGTAGAGAGGAACAGAGTAGAGGGGGAGCTAGTGATAAAGTTAGAAGAGGCATTGCGAAGTGGCATCGCATCCGACGTTTTAGCGGCGAGGTTGGCCCTCGACCAACACTTCAATGCTAAACACGAAGGGTGTGCTGTCAGGGCAAGGATGCGTGCTCTGAGGAATGAAGGTGTTGGAGCCGCACGAGAGGCCCGGGTGGCGGAGGCGCAGCGGGGTAACAGAGCCACCATCCGGTCTCTGGTAGACGAACAGGGGCGCGAATTGCTGGAGCCGAGCAAGATGTGCGAGGCGTTTCAGCGGCATTTTGCCCGACTGTTCGGGAGGAGTGGCGAGCGAGAAGGCAGGGTGGACTTTAGTGCCTACCTGCACAGCTTGCCACGACTCTCGGCAAGAGAGGCGGAGTGCTGCGAAGGGGTCATCACGGCGGAGGAGGTGAGGGACGCGATGGCGGGTTGCTCGACGGACAAATCTCCGGGTTTGGATGGTCTGCCCTACGAGCTTTACAACTGTATGCCAGGCTTGTTTGGAGAAGTCTTGGCGGCCGTGTACTGCAACTGGCAGCAGAACGGGAGCATTCCCGGTTTTGTGAGCCGAGGAGCGGTAACGCTGCTGAAGAAAGGCACCGTGAGTGTCGCGTTGCTCTGCAACAACTTTGCCGTCCCGGGTCGACCTTGAGCGGCTGCATCACAACGAAGTCATTCTATAGGGGATTAGTGGAGGGCAGGTACGACGACGATCTCGGGGCGAGCCTGGGCGTCGACGAGGAATACCTGACCCGCCTGTTCAGGACGACTTTCGGACCGGGACCTATGGACAACTTCCAGAGATCCCTGGCCTGGCAGTGTTACCGAGAGGCGCTACCCGTTCGGGATAAGCTCTATAGACACGGCTCGCGAAATGCGGGGCCGACCTGCCCGAGATGCGGTCAGAGCGATGAAACCGTTCTGCACGCACTCGTGCAGTGTCCAACCATTTCGGAGCTGTGGGCTTATGTCGAACGACTGCTGTCGCGTGTGGGACGAGTTGGTTTATCAACCGAGTCTATCGTCAATATCGTCACGCCTCCTTCCTTTAAACGGGAAGGAAGAGCTGTATTTGTCGTACTTGTCGCTATGGCCAAAGAATGCATCTGGTGGACGCGTCTGAAAGGATTAGAGACAAATACTTTCCTCTCTGGTCAATCTCTCATCAACTTTTTCAAGTATCACTTGAAAAGGAAGGTGAGAGTAGAGAGGCAAGTGTTGTCTAGCAAATGTTTCGAAAAAAGATGGATACATGTAGCAAGAATGGCACGTATAAATGACGAAACCACCTTGACCATGATTCTATAAAACGTTTTAAAATTTTGTAAACAGAGAGTTACTTACGTTTCTTGCTTAAATAAAAGAAATTTTATTTAACAAACTGTGACACTAAAGACCGAGGTTACCGTGGTCTTTTCGTAGGTTTTTCTTTCCACGGATAACCTCCCCATTTATTGGGAATTTTTTGTATTATTTCGTATTTTTTGTAAATACCCCAAACGTTTTGCGATGTTTTTTTTTTCATCGTTGTCCCCACTTTTGTTTTTTTTCTGCTTTGTTTTCGACCCCCTCGAAAAGAAAAACTCTACATTTGTATTTTGTCCACTCTGTGTTGAGCCCTGTGTGGCTAATAAAGAAACCTATCTATCTATCTATCTATCTATCTATCTATCTATCTATCTGTCTATCTGTCTATCTATCTATCTATCTATCTATCTATCTATCTATCTAACTGTCTGTCTGTCTGTCTGTCTGTCACACTGGAATCCTGGAATATTTTTTTACGCGATGAGATGAAGCCGGTTCAAGAGTATTCGAGCAAAGATCTTTTATGCAATAGCAAGTTGCGAGATTCCACGATAGTTTCCGCAGGGTTTTCTATCTCTTTTTCTTGAACATACTGATGATGATGGCATCTTCTTTAAAATGATTTGGGACCTGACGTGTCTCCTACATCTTTAGAAACAGGTTGAAGAGTTTAGTTTGCAGTGGCAGTCCGCCATGTTGACGCAATTCGAATGCGATGTTATTGGGTCCCGGAGCTTTTCTTGCTTTCATACGTTTTCAGCCACTTGCACGTTAATTTCACGAGCAGGCTGTTCTGTTAATCGGATCAACTGGAACCCTCGTCGCCGTAACCGACGGATTGCCAGTTATATATTACCATTATAATATTTATCATCATTTAAATCTTCTATTAATATTCTTTCATTCTTTTTTCTTCTTCTTGCTTGGCGTTAAAACTTCGAAAGAACACGATAAATCAAACTCAATAGAAATACAAGTGCAGTAATATCTCAAGGAAACCTTGGGAAGAGAGGGAGCATTCATAAAAGCCATGAAATCCTGTTACTTGAAGGAACAGAGATGAGATAATTAAACCAAATACAGGATTAAATATTCTTAGGTATTAATGAACAAGATAACATAAGACACAAAGAAATAGAAGAAGAGGTTATGAAAGAGTATTATAGAAGAATTAGAGTAATATTTAAAACAGAGCTAAATGTCAAATTTAGCTAAATGTTAAATTTAGTGAAGAAGTATCAGCACTCTAGCTGTTTCATTAAGAAGTTATAATATTCTCAACAAGAACTTAAGAGAATAAGCAAAACAAGAAAATTAATGACAGAATTTAGAAAATGTACTCCTCAAAAGCCAATGAATAAAGATTGTATTTTCCACGAATACAGGAATGCAAGGGGTCTTCTACTAGTAGATAATTATTACAACATTTTAATTTTGGTATTATGTATTAAAAAGGATCTAAGAAAGAATAAAAGAAAACTGATATATATGATATATATAGGCGCAAGAGTGGCTGTGTGGTAAGTAACTGGCTTACCAACCACATGGTTTCCGAGTTCAGTCCCACTGCGTGGCACCTTGGGCGTCTTCTGCTGTAGCCTCGGGCCGACCAAAGCCTTGTAAGTGGATTTGGTAGACGGAAACTGAAAGAAGCCCGTCGTATATATGTATATATATATATGTATGTTTGTGTGTCTGTGTTTGTCCCCCCAGCATCGCTTGACAACCGATGCTGGTGTGTTTAGAATAAGTACTAGGCTTCCAAAGAATAAGTCCTGGGGTCGATTTTTTCGACTAAATGCGGTGCTCCGGCATGGCCGCAGTCAAATGACTGAAACAAGTAAAAGAGTAAAAGAGAGTATAACTACAAAAACATAATGGAAACAAACAAAATTTCTCTGTCTTAAAAACAAACTATCTATCTATCTATCTATCTATCTATCTATCTATCTATCTATCTATCTATCTATCTATCTAACTGTCTGTCTGTCTGTCTGTCTTTCTGTCTGCCACACTGGAATTCTGGAAGATTTTTTTTCCGCGATGAGATGGAGCCGGTTCAAGAGTATTCGAGCAAAGATCTTTTATGCAATAGCAAGTTGCGAGATTCCACGATAGTTTCCGCAGGGTTTTCTATCTCTTTTTCTTGAACATACTGATGATGATGGCATCTTCTTTAAAATCATTTGGGACCTGACGTGTCTCCTACATCTTTAGAAACAGGTTGAAGAGTTTAGTTTGCAGTGGCAGTCCGCCATGTTGACGCAATTCGAATGCGATGTTATTGGGTCCCGGAGCTTTTCTTGCTTTCATACGTTTTCAGCCACTTGCACGTTAATTTCACGAGCAGGCTGTTCTGTTAATCGGATCAACTGGAACCCTCGTCGCCGTAACCGACGGATTGCCAGTTATATATTACCATTATAATATTTATCGTCATTTAAATCTTCTATTAATATTCTTTCATTCTTTTTTCTTCTTCTTGCTTGGCGTTAAAACTTCGAAAGAACACGATAAATCAAACTCAATAGAAATACAAGTGCAGTAATATCTCAAGGAAACCTTGGGAAGAGAGGGAGCATTCATAAAAGCCATGAAATCCTGTTACTTGAAGGAACAGAGATGAGATAATTAAAGAACTAATTAAAGAAGAGGTTGAAGTAAAATGCAGGCCAAAAGAAGCTGGAGAAGAAACAATAAGATCTATTAACACTAAAAACTGCACTCCAACTCTAAAGGATATTATGCAATGTTAAGAAAAGCTTCTATGTTGCTAATACACGAAAGGAATTAATAAAATAAAATGATTGGTGAATCAGAAGCTCATCTTCCTCAGAACTGATATTAAACGATTTTCATTATTGAGGCACAAAAACACCAATGTATGTATGTATGTATGTATGTATGTATGTATGTATGTATGTATGTATGTATGTATGTGTGTATGTATGTAAGCATATATGTATGTATGCATTTATAAATGTATGTGTGTATGTATATATGTGTGTATGTGTGTATGTATGTATACATGCATATGTGTGTGTTTATGTATGTATGCATGCATGTGTATGTATGTATGTATGTACGTATGTATGTACGTATGCATGCATGCAGGTATGTATGTATGTATGTATGTATGTGTGTGTATGTGTGTGTGTGTATGTATGGACGTGTGTGTATGTATGTATGTATGTATGTAAATATGTATGTATGCATGCATGTATGTATGTATGTATGTACGACTTTAAATTGCTTCCGGTAGTGAGGTTCTGGTTCGGGAGTTCCAGAGTTTTGAGAAATGTGGAACCAGCTCTTAGCGACTATTACTCCCGGGTCTACACTGACCCGTTGTACTAGTCGTAGTCGTAGTAGTAGTAGTAGTAGTAGTAGTAGTAGTAGTAGTAGTAGTAGTAGTAGTAGTAGCAGCAGCAGCAGTTGTTAGATTCCCAGCTATGAGCTAACTAGTATGTGAACCAATGGCAGTGAAGGACCCCTAATTCTCGTTAGAGCTTCGTTCAAGGAGAAGATAAACTCGTATAAAAAGAAAAGAATAAAACTTGTAGTGCAGTTGGTTTCCAGTCGTCTCATCCTCTGTTGCGCCACTGGTTTTAGAGTTGATTGTGCTGAGAAATGAGTTCTGTGCTCTGCAACACTTCATCCGCTCAAAACAAATTCATGCGCAGGAACTTCTTGGACACTTGGAAAGTTTGCAAACTTCAGGAAGTGATCTTCCTCGGTGGAAGTTGACTTCCACCACATACATACATACATACATACATACATACATACATACATACATACATACATACTTATGCATGCATCTAGACATAAAAACGCATCCATAAAACAAACATACAAATCTGCGCATACACTAACACCAAATACTGCACACACACACACACATATGCACAAATACCTAGATGATGTTGATAAAAGTTCCAATGAAGGAGCCTTGAATCTATGTTAGAGTCCGGCACTTTCTCTATGGACAAGAAATACAGAAATGAAACTGATTGATAACATACATACATACTTAAGTAATTATTTAGACCTTGGGTATATGGTTAGTAGTATGCCGATTAAAGCACTTTCACTGTTTAGGCTACCTGATGTCATCTACAGTTTTGATATAAGTATCGCTGGATCTACTTCAGGAATTTCGCAGTGTTCGTTGAGTTCGTCATACATACACAGACACAGACGCATACACTTGCGCGTGCATGCGTATCACTACCGCTTGACAACCGGCGTTGGTGTGTTTACAGTTTGATAAAATTGATCGATAGAATGAACACCGGGCTTGAAAATGAGTTTATGGAATGAGTTTATTAGACTAAAATTCTTCAATGTGGTGCTACAGCATGGTCGCAATCAAATGACCGAAACAAGTTGAAGTTAAAAAAGGTACATATATATATACACACACGTGAACTGGAGATTTCTTACACCAGAAATTATACCTATGAAATAACTCAGGAGAGACACAGCACAAATATACATTAAAAGCCCATTCCACAGATTGCCAAAGAGATCACACTTTGAGACTTTGCAAGTAATACAGTCATGGAGATTAAAGAAAATCGTTTCGATACTATTGTCAAATTCTATCGAGGATATAAAAAGTTTATTAATCGCTATTTCAATTCCAATAGACAATAATATATCTTCAAAAGTTATGGAGAAACGATCCAAATATAAAAATCTAGAAATAGAGATAACCAGAATTTGGGAATTGAATGCGAACAATATTCATAATTATAGGTATCTTGGGAATAATAAAAATATGCAGACAAATACATAAGCGAAATTAAGTCTTACACATAAACACAACATACAGAAAATAACCTCATTATACACAGGGCGCCAGGATAATATAAGTAGTATTGGTGAAATTGTAACAGTTTTGGTAGACTGAAATATACATTTATAGAGTACAAGATGCACCATACGGTGAAATAGATATCACGGTCTCACTTGTACACCCTCATGAGAAGAGAAATGAAATCCTTATTTTTTTTATCCCCATGTTCGCTATACTTAAGAAAAGCATTCATTTCGTCCGGCACCGCACAAGACCTGTTTTCACAACTAAAAAAATTCAATTTATTGAATCAACTATTGTGTGGTACATGTACTTATATATTTGACCCAGGGGGGGGGGGGGGCTGAAAGTATTAGAGGGTGCTGAAATGTGATGTATTTTCAAGCAAATAGTCTGGCGTCATACCACAAGAAGATCCGTGTCAAAGTACTGTGCAAGATCATCTCAAACAGATTGGAAAAGTGTATAGGGAAAAGTGGATATCTCATGAGCTTTCCCATAGGAATTAAGGCCACATTCAGCAAAGACAACCAAAGAAAAATGAATTAGGCTGGGAAGTTCTACCTCACCTTGCCTACTCACCAGACTTAGCACCATCATATTTTTACTTTTTCAGGTCACTTGAACACTTTACTAGCAGAAAAACATTCCGAAGCAGGGACTCCAAACATTTTTCTCTTCTAAACAACCTGATTTCTTCTCTTCTGAAGAACCAAAACACATTTTTCAAGGTGGGGAAATGTTATTGCTAATGATAAATACTATATTTCGAATGAATTAATATATCTATATGTTTTATGTTGATTTGAATTCATTGTATGAAATACGACATTATTTTCCGGCACCCCTAAAATATGTCGACAGTGGTGGTATTTGATCTCATGCAAACGATTATCAAATGTTAGTTGGTCCGCTGGAACCGATCTCTTATCCAAGCTAATCTTTACAGCTAAAGGGTAGGGGAAATGATGTTGCTTAAACGTGACTCGACTTTACACTACAATTTTGGTTATGTATAACTTCATTAATAGTCTACAATTCAAAGCACGAATAAAATACTCATAAGACCAGCTCCACCAGGCTGTTTTATTCTGGCGTATTAAATAAAAGCCAAACTTTCGATATGGACACAACGACACACTGAAAATTAAAGGCTCAGTTTAAATGTCAGAACGATTAGACAGCGAAGGAAGATCTCTTTCAATGTTCCTTGGTAACAGAGGAAGATTATTGTTGTCATCGTATCTCAGCCAATCCAAACGAAGATCCAAGTTTGATGATAAAACTAGTTGAGACCTCATATCGAAGAACGACCTCCTTTAACACTACAGGCTAATGAAGCTCTAGTTAATTATATAGTATTCCTGACTTTTGCTCTGAAATATATTATTCATATTGAGAATTAAATGTAGTGGCTAGAAACACTGTATACTACCGTTGACGGTACACCACCCTTGAGATAACACATTATTTAACGTGAGTTTATGTAAAATGAGCCAATTCGACAATAAGAACTACCACATGTTCAACGTAAGGGATAAACAATTGTAATATAAATTTATTGCTTTGGCACAAAGCCACACACCTTTTGGGCAAGAGATATAGTCGAGCAAATCGACTGCTGTACATCTCATCCCGTCTAGGTCGTCCCATAGGACGCCTCATCATAGGAGTTTCGGTTGCGCATACTATAGGAGTCACAGGGTGCTTCCCCATGTGGTCCCGCAATTGCCATCTGACTAGGAATATTAGGGTCTCATCCATTGTCTTGTATTCAAGATCCTCTGCATGACATCCTGCTAGTTCAAAGCTAGGAATCTGATCTGTTCCTGCCGATAACTAAATCCACGCCCTACTGCCGACGCTTCGATTTATAGTAGTTAAGGTTTTGTTTGTCTCTTTCCCTTCGGCCTGTCTAGCCTGGTAAGACCTGCCTGAAGATTTCTCTCCCTCCAGCATAGCTCTCCAGGTCAATGGAGCACATAGGCACTTCACCGTGCCAAGGGACTTGTTGAATTGGCCGTTGACTACACAGTAGTTCTTCTGCCCTTTGACGGGTCTTATTCTTCGTCCCGCGGGGTGTCCAACAATCACCCCCCCCCCCACCAAGCAAGAACTAGGAAGCTTATCATACACTACACAAACATCACCATACTGCTTATTAACATTTCTACACAATTACAAAACAGATTACGATACAACATGCATACACTGAAAAAACATTATACAAATATTATCAAACTAACACACTAACATTAGCATGAGCCGACGAAGTAGCCAAATCTTTCTCAAAGAACGCCCTACCGCCTTGAAAAATAGAAGAACTTTTGGATTATTTAGTTCTAGATATTCGTTGAAAAAAGACAAAAAAGCAGGCTAGTTGAAATGTCTTTACATATAAGTTTGTTCTATATCAATCTGTGTCTACAGAACACCTAAAACAACGAACGCTGACATGTAGAATACCAAATATATGCCAAACAAGTCATATACTTAATACAACTTGCTCAATTACTATAACCATCATACAAGTGTCGCACAATACAGTAATAACTGCACGCAACATACCGACAAGACCACAGAACACACTAATAATACCACATAACACACTTATAATGTCACAGAATGCTTCATTAATAAGCACATAACGACCCAATAATATTACACACTATATTTCAGGGTAGGAGGTCGGTCGATTACATCGACGCCCATCCCACCTTCAGTACTTATTTTATTGACCCAGAAAAGATGAAAGACAAAGTCGGCCTCGGCGGCATTTGAAATCAGAAAGTAAAGACGGATGAAATGCCGCTAAGCATTTTGCTCAGCGTGTTAACGATTTCTGCCAGCTTGACACCTTACACACTATATCAATGTTAATGTACAACACGGAAAGCGGCGAGCTGGCAGAATTGTTAGCACGCCGGCCGAAATGTTTAGCAGCATTTCGTCCGCCTTCACGTTATGAGTTTAAATTCCGCCGAGATCGACTTTGTCTTTCATTTTTTCAGGGTCGATAAAATAAGCACCAGTTGAGCACTGAAGCCGATTTAATCGACTTAGTTTCTCCCCACAAACCTTCTGGCTTTGTGCCAAAATATGAAACCAATATTAAAGCAGCACACATTAACCAATAATACGTGTAAGATATAGCAACATGCAACAAATCCATCATTATCCTTCTTACTCGCAACATCCAAAATCCTCAGATACAACCGATCATCACACTCAATTACATAAACATAGAACAAAACAAAGAGAAAGCCTCTACGCCGTTGCTTGACCTGCGAAAAATGCAGCCAATTGTCTTTCAGATTAAATTCTTCCGCCTTGAAAAGTATGTGTCTTATTGGATAATGAAGTTTTAGCTACATAATGCAGTGGAATATTGTTTTACTCAACCAGAATTGGTCTGGGGCTAAATAACATAACTGTATTATACTCATGGGTAACAAAAATAAAGGAAACATAGTCGTCACTCTTAAGCGACTATGAGCTACCCACATATACAACGCTTTCGCTCCTTGTTTTAGGTGTCTATCATTTGTGAGTAGACATAGACACTGTTTCGGCCCTTGCGGAACATCGGGAATGTGACAGCTGAAGATAGAAAGGGTTGGACTAGCACTAAGTTGGTAATTATTTTCAGTTGAGTAGACTGGAGTAGCATAAAAAGAAGCGCCTTGTTCAATGACTCAATGCCTCAACCCGTTCAGAAATTGAATCGACGACCTTGTAATCATGAGATCAGCAGCCTAATTATTAGGCCACGAGGTATGTCACTTACATAACGCAACAATAATACTTAAATTGATATACGCCGAGGTACAATTATTTTGCACCAATAAACCTGAAGTCTCAAAATTCTTATGCTACACGTGCAATCACTCTGATGTAAAAAAAAAAAAAAAAAAAAATACATGTACATCACCTCAACATACATATTTATAACATCCTAGCTACTAAGAGGCTTTTATGCGGTCGCTCATCATGTTAGAAATAACAGCCAAATCTTCTTCAAAACACACCCTACTCTCTCAAAAATGGAAGGAGATAGTAGGTAATGTAGTCCATGATATTCAAATAGGATGGTTAAGGCTGGTACATCTCAGGTCACAGGCTTGCCTTATTTTGATTTATCTGGAACTAAACAGTAGCAACAATGCTATAATACCCTAAAACACTATCCTTCACAATCAATCTAAGCATATATTATGCCCATAAATATATATAATACGCTTCGTGTCTTTGTATAGATATCTGTTTTGCGAGTAACACTTTAGCGTTTGAAGCTATTGAATTTGTTCCATTTCATAAGATTAACTTTCTAAATCTTTCGACATGTGCTGGAGACATTCTGCTTATGTTTTGCGTTGGTTTCACTGAAAAAATTCGTTGTTTTATAAATTAGCCAACAGCGTTTCTACTTTGTTGCTGTAACAGCATCTCTGTTTAGTTGTTTCTGTTTGTCTTTTGTAATTGAAAGTTCATTCTCCTTTCTTAATGCTTAACTAATGTTTTAATATTTATAAATTTTAATGACTTGTCATGTGTTGTAACATTTATAACAGATTGCTTCGTCATCACTGTAACCCGAACAGTGGTTTTGAAGTTAGTTGCTGCCACACTATAGTAAGACTAATGAAAATCTCTCTCTCTCTCTCTCTTTCTCTCTCTCTCTCTCTCTCTCTCTCTCTCTCTCTCTACATTTTCAAACAAAGTCTTCGCTTACATGCTGCAGTTCTGTTATTTTTTTTTAAATTCAGAACTTCATTCTGCTACCATCATTCTATCATAATCTTTTTCGTTCAGAGGAATTTTTACGGGTCCCACTAGTAATGTTTTAATGTCCAAAAATTCAGATGATTATCAACTTTCATTCAGATGATTATCAACTTTCATTCAGATGATTATCAACTTTTCAATAAGAACCTCATCATTATTGACGGCTCGGATGCTCAAGTACACATCACAATAACAGCAACCTCAGTAGCGACATTAGACCTAAACACTACAGTGATGTACTTCAAACAGCAACATTGATGGATTGTCTACAACAGACGCACCAGATAGGTTGAACCACAGTGAAAGCTGAAAACATATCTCAGCAGACTGTTCCATATTAAATGACATGATAAGTTTCCAGATACAGAAGATCTCCAACAAGCAAACGTCTCATCAATACTTACTCTGTGACCAAACAAACAAATTTACTCGTCTGGTTATTCCTGCATGAGTACCATGTGCTTACTAAAACAACTTTTCTCTGGCGAACTTGCAACAGTCGACAACCAGAAAAGGCATTGCGGCGATAGTCTGAAAACAGCATAGAAACATTGATACAAAATCCGGGAACAGCTTGTCCACGACAGTCCACATTGATTTTAAGCTGGCTGATTACGACCACAGATATGCTCCATCTCCAACTCTGGTAAAGCATACCAAATACTTCTCAAGTTTTCACATCCTTACTATCAGATTCAAGACCCAGTAATGTCTAAATAATTTACCAATTGAGAGAATCGAAGAAAACGATATGCTGCAATATGCAGATTAAAATTTTTTTACTTTTATTAAAGAACTACTGTTCTCTTCAAAGGGGATTCTGGAAAAATGAATTCCACCAAGCAAAATATGGTTTTGTGTCGCAGCTTTTACCAAAAAGGATTTTGCTAGTTACTTCCCAATTGCGCACAAGTTTACTACATTTAATGCTATCGTGCTTCCCACTTATATTTTTCACATACACAGATTACTCTTTCTCTCTCTCTCTCTCTCTGTCTGTCTGTCTGTCTGTCTCTCTCTCTCTCTCACACACACACACACACACACACACACAAAACTCATAAACACAGAGCGAACCTACGATGGAGTCGCCTCGTGGTATCTCAACCTTTGTTAAATAGCAGCCAAATGTTTCTCTAATCCCGCATTACTGTCTTAAAAATAGGGAAGAACATATTGGATAAGACAGTCTTACATATTCTGCTTGAAAAGACGGGATAGTAACGACTAGAATGTCTTTGATCTTAGATCTGATCAGTCAGAACAAACTTGGTGCTAAAGAACAACAACAACAACAACAACAACAACAACAACAACAACAACAACAACAACAACAACAACAACAACAACAACAACAACAACAACAACAACAACAACAACAACAACAACAACAACAACAGCAATAACAACAGCAACAACAACAGCAACAGGAACAACAGCAACAGCAACTGCAACAACATATACACAATAAACCCAACACATCAACTGCAGGATAACGCAACTCTGTAGCGATAATAGTGTTCCCACAGACGTCAAACGAAATAACTCCCACCTACAAATGTTTAAATACGGCCTGTCAGTATATCATCGCCTTGAAACCACTGCGCACCAAATTTGACCCAATTGTCAGAAAATACTTCAATTACCCCGTCTTATCTCTCTCTCCCCCCTCTGCACACACATACACATACACCTACACAAATACCGACACACATACATACACACACACACGCATGCACACTTACGCACACACGCACATGAAATACATACCCTTGTAATACAGATGCACATAACAGTGTCCCATCTCCAAAGAAAAGAATTCTTTGAGTTCCTTAATAATTTTCAGTGACCTCATGCATACCCTTGATATTAGTTCACTTCGCAATAACCATTGTTAATATCTATTTCTTTCGCCACTTTTCTTTTGCCACGGAGATCGTTGACGAAAGTAAAATTATTCCTTTGACAATCATAATGACTTCTCACTCTGTCTGTTATAGAAATTAACTTACAAGCCTAACAACCAATAAATTAAATTGAAATGTTTCTAACACAGCACTAACAAAATAAGAAATAAAACACTTATAACTCACACTACGAACAATTATCATAAACTCTGCTGAATCTATTCATGATGTAATCATGCCTTTGGTCGTCTTCTTTCTTTAAATTAACAATCTTCCTTCTGTTCCTTTTTTTTTCGAACCTAAACAGTCTTTTATTGTTGGTTCTGCGATATGTGTGCCACGAATCTCAGATATTGTTTGCAAGACTAGAAATACTGTATAAATACAGTATAGCATATAAAGTGCCTAGCATATAAAGTGCCTTGCATATAAAGTGCTAGCGTTCCTGAAATTCATACTGGTGAGACTGTTAGATTCAGTGAACTTTGAAACAGCTATACCAGATGAAATCAAAGTTGCTTCTATGTTTAACAAATACGCTCAAATAGTTCAATCAATTCACCGCTATGACACGATGTTTAGAAAATTATGTGAAGTGGTCTATACATAAAAATACAAAACCAGTCTCAACTGTGTGTTTCACATACAAGAAAAACATATTTTCCTTTCCTTACTTAGATTAGTTTCATACACAGACACATGTATATGGATGTGTACTCATTCATGTGTACATCCATATGTGTTCATATCTGCATATACATGTGTTCGTGTGTACGCGTGTATGTGTTCGAGTGTGCATAAATATTTAATTATCTGTAATTACAATTGTTAATTTACAATCGAAATTTTCTGTATTGGGATTTTTGCTAACAGTTTGATCAAAGAGCAACAGAGTGTACGTAAAACAATCTCCAAAGTACAAGTACCTGCGTAACACTACAAACTTTCAACTCATGAACACTAAATATCGTTCTTATAAATACTTAACTCTTTATCTCCACTATTCTCTCATTGTTGTTCTGCACACTGAAAAGACTGCACTTTCTCTTCAAATTACAAAAACTAATTCAGCTCTGATCAGCGGTTTTTCTTCACGAAGGATAATTCTCTTCAACTACGAGCGTAATTTTAATTTATTAAAATTTCTTGGTTCTCTAAATTAAGAATGTTAGCTTTGACTTTACTGTTCATTTTCTATGCAACAGGCATCCCTGGATATTAACCCTCGTCATCTTGCTAAGTTTTCTTACCACTCCGTACTCAGTCATTAAATCACTCTGTATATCCTCGTCATCTTAGGTCTGACAGTATTGGTAAGATTATATTTCAGCAATGAGCCCTAGTATGACCGAACTATGTCTCGTGTTGCTAATCTAATGACAAATTTCAAGGTTATATCTCTTGTTTTTACTAACTACGATAAATTATTAAACGAATGACTTTCTTTTTCCTTTTTGGCCCGATATCGTTAAATTTCTTAACGCTCATTTAACCACCAATAATTCAATATCTTATTTTCATGAGGCGGTGAGCAGGCAGAAACGTTAGCACGCCGAGCGAAATGCTTAGCGCTATTTCGTCTGTCTTTATGTTCTGAGTTCAAATTCCGCCGAGGTCGATTTTGCCTTTCATCCTTTCGAGGTCGATAAATTAAGTACCAGTTGCGTACTGGGGCTGATCTAATCAACTGCCCCACTTTCCAAAAAGTGCATACAGTAACAACAACAAACACTGCTATTGTTATTTATTTATCTTCAGATCAGTTCTGATCCGGGAAGCCTATGATCAAAGCGTTCGTTCTGTGACCACCCCGTCGGTTATTTTATTTTATTGTTTTATTAGTTTATGTAGGACCACATAGAAAACGCAACGTGTCTTTCCTTCTTTAGACGATAGAATAAGATATGACGAATATTTGGTCACTATTTCTAGCAGGTCGAACGACTGGCATCGAGCTGTCATGACTCCATCCTTGTTACTGTTATAACAGTTTCTTTTCGTAAACCGCAACCACCACGATCACCACCTTCACAACCATCACCACCACCACTATCGTCACCATCTCCACTCCCAATACCACAACAATCATCATCGCCACCAATACCACTACAAACACCAGTGTCACCACCTCCACCAGTACCATCACAATACTAATACCATCACCCCCCCCCCCCACTGATACCTCCTCTACTACCACCAACACCATCATTACTACCACAACAACGATCATCGCCAATATCACCACCACCGCCGCCGCCACCACCGCCGCCGCCACCGCCGCCGCCACCACCGCCGCCGCCACCACCGCCGCCGCCACCGCCACCGCCGCCGCCGCCGCCACCACCGCTGCCGCCACCACCGCCACTACTACTACTACTACTACTACTACTACTACTACTACTACTACTACTGCTGCTGCTGCTGCTGCTGCTGCAACTTCCTCATTTCCTAGACATATCACTAAATGTAACGTCCTTTTGTTCTCTAGAACTTAGCATGTTTGAACTCATTTTGTTTTTTCAGATTCATTTTTTTCTGTTATTAATGTTTTTCTCATGTCAATGCCCTTTAATAATTCAAACTGAACATTAACAGTATTAACCTAATTAGTGTTTCGTAACCCAGTAAAGGAATTTTTTTTTATTTTTCCATTTTCGTTTTTTTTCTTCTTGTTTTAATATTCTTTTTTTCTTTTGAGTAGCCAAAGGCGGCATGCGCCTTTCACTTCAGACAGATGAATAAAAGAATGTCACATTAGGCTATATTGTCACCATATGAAAAATCGTGTCGTTAACGGAAGAAAGTGTCATCTCGAACTAAAACTTAAAAAAAACTTACGTATCTATGACGTAACAGCATCGTTACAAACTTAAAGCTACTTCGTTGTGAAATATCGAGGATGTCAGAAGATCCTCGGGGCGCTCGGGGTGGGTGAGTATGGGAGGGTATCATGTGATTAACTACATCCAATTAATCTCCACCAGGAGGTTAGTGTCAAATTTGACGGGTCCTTTGTATTTTCACGAAAATTATATATTAATTATTGTTCTCTCTACACAAAGACGAACCGGGTAGCTATATTATTTTAAATTTATGATTATAGTTTTTCATATAAATTTCAACACTCGCATATATATATATTCTTTTATTCTTTTCTTTTACTTGTTTCAGTCATTTGACTGCGGCCATGCTGCAGCATCGCCTTAAAGGATTTTTAGTGGGAGAAATCGACTTATTCTTTGTAACCCTTGTACTTATTCTATCGGTCTCTTTTGCCGAACCGCTAGGATACGGAGATGTAAACACACCAGCATCGGTTGTTAAGCGGTGTTGGTGGGTTTGGGGGCAAACTCAGGTACAAAGACACGCACGATTGAATATACATACAGACAGAAGTAAATAGACACCCTTAAAGTCGTTAAAATTTATTTTTGAATCTAAAATTATACATTCAAATTATTTATGAATTATTATAATGTGAATATCAAATATTTAGTAGACATGCCCTTTACATTTTTCAATGCAAGGACCCAATTAGGCATGCTAGTGATCAGATAACGAATATTCTCTTAAGGAATTTCTTGCCAAGTTTCATGCAGTAATCTCAAAAGATCTGGCTTTGAGAATGCTTTCTTGTTCTTTTTACAAAGTGTGCTGTCTATTATGTCCCAGAGCTGTTCAATAGGGTTCATATCTGGTGACTGGCTTGGTCATGGAAGCTTTTCAATGCCATTCTCTTCAAGCCATTCTCTTCAAGCCAATCCATAAATAAAAAGTCTTCTTTAATCATTTCACCACTGGAGAAAATTGGAAGGAGTCCTTTCTGCAATATGTACACATATTTATCTGAGTTTATGTTTCCCTCACACTCTACCAGCTCTGATCGACCATTGTTCCAAATTGCACCCCATACCATCTCTGAGTAGCCGCCATGTTTCATTATTGGCTGCAATATTTTCCCGTCAAATTCTTGATCACAGAGTCTTCAGAATCACTCTCGACCACTGTTAGTAAATACAGCAAATCTGGACTCATCAGAGAATATGACAGTATCTCAAAACGCTAGTGGCCTTTCCATAATCTCACTGGCCCAATATTTTCTCTGCTTGATATTGTCTTGTCGAAGAAGTGGCTTCCTTCTTGCTGCTCTGCCATAGAAGCCAAGTTTGTGAAGATATCTGACAACTGTTCTGGGACTGGCATCAACTTGTTTTGCTGTGTCTGAGACCTTGCAACGAAGATTATCCTCCACACTTCTCTTAACAAAACAAAGGATCCTATCAAAGGAACCCGGTCAACCTGGGCGTGGTGATGTGGGCTGCTTCCCCGCTCTGGTGAATTGCACGATTACTCTATTAACTGTAGAAAGCAGGATCCCAAGGTTTTCTGCGATTTTACGATAAGTCCACCTTCGGATTGACCCACAATACGGCCTCTTTGAAATTCGGACAGTTCCTAGACTTCTTTTTTTTACGTGGCATGATTAAACAGTCACATATAGAACCTGAAACATAAAAATGTCAATTAATAACAAATATAAACCTTTTCAGGTTAAAATAAACATAAAATTAAATTTAATGTGGTTTCTATTTACTTCAATCATGTGTGTTGTGTATATATATATATATATATATATATATATATATATATATATATATACGATGGGTTTCTTTTTTTCAGTTTCCAAGTGCCAACTCCATTCACAAGGCTTTGGACGGTCCGAGGTTATAGTAGAAGACACTTGTCCAAGGTGCCACGCTTGTAGTTGGGGAGCAGGCTTCGTACCACACAACCACGCCTGCCGAGTTTTAAATTTTGGTACGAGGCGAGCAGTTTTTGAAAAGAGGAAAAATCGATTACGTCGAACTCAGTACTTGACTGGTACATATTTTTTTTATCAACCACGAAAGAATGAAAGGCAAAATCGACCTCGGCGGAATTGGAGCTCAAAACGTAAAGAAGGATGAAATGCCACTAAGCCTTTTGTCCAGAGTTCTAACGGTTCTGCCAGCTTCGCGACTTTTGTCAAATTAAAATACAAACAACTATACATATTTATTCTTAAACAAGAAGAGTATTGACAGTGACGTCGAAATTTGGGCCTGCTTAGCCGCCATCGGACTTTGAAGCTTCGAAGTCACTGTGAATATTATTCATATTAAAGTATAATGTATGTATGTATGTATGTATGTATGTACGTATATGTGTGTGTAAGTGTGAGTGTTTGTGTGTACGTATGTATGTATGCATGTATGTATGTATGTATGTATGTATGTACATATATATAAAAGATAGACAAGAGTGAAAAAACTACAGAAGGCTTGTGTTACATGGTTAAAATATATATTTGAATTATGTCAGAAAAATGTTATAAAATTTTTTGGTATATAAACATTGTATTTGGAGAAATAACCGGTTTCGTGTTGTCTTTTCAAATTTCTCTACTTTATCGTAACATGCCTTCACTCCCGTGTGTAACACAAGCCTTCTGTAGTTTTTTCACTCTTGTTTATCTTTTATACATCCAACCACGTGCTTTCACATACCAACTTTCTTATCTATCTATCATTATATATATATATATATATATATATATATATATATATATATATATTGTCACACACAAACAAAAAAACACGTAGACATAATCTTTTGGTAAGTGAAAAAATTCACAAACAAATAATATTGTAATCATTATTTATGTACATTCTTACAAAAACATATTTGTGAGACACTTTGGTAAAATTTTATCGATCGTTTCCGAAAGGCTGTGTAGATACTGTGTTTTTATTCATGAGTTATTTGCCATTTGAACTTAGCAACAGCAGATAACAAAGACTAGCTAATTATGACACCATAATTAATTATTTGTAAGCGTGCATTACACCATCAACAACAGATCGTTAATTCATATTCGTTTCGGGCGTTGTATCACATTTCTGGGAAGGATATGACAAGGTCGAGTTCCCAAGGTCGATAAAATAAAGGACCAGTCAAGCACTAGTTGAAACAGGTGACAATTATTTACATATAAAAAATCCAGCAGCTACCAGTTTCGATCGTTTTATATATATATATATATATATATATATATATATATATATATATATATATATATATATATATATATATATATATATATATATATATATAATGTGTGTGTGTGCGTGTGTGTGTGTGTATGTATGTAAATATTTGTTTTTATAATAAATTTATAATAAAAACAATTTTACATTAAACTGAAGTATTACTCAATATTTTTTGTCGAGCACATACATACTAGACTTTTAGAAAACGTGTGGTGACACTCACTTTGATGTTTCGGCTGTCCAATTAAAGGTAGCAGGCCGAAACTGAAGTCACTGTCACTACTCTTCTTGTAAAAGTATTATATGCATAATGACATCACTTCCGTTACGCCTAGCGTATGGTGGTTACGGGAATTGTAAAATACGACCATTAATTTCGCGATTTATTTCTATAGACGTATGCGCGTGTAGATTCATATATATATATATATATATATATATATATATATATATATATATACGCTTATGAATTTGTGTTACAAGATTCCTGATATGAAGTCGTGTGTTGAAACAGATATTGTTCTATTTAGTGATGGTCATTTTTTTTTGGGGGGGGGGATAAACACACGCACAATATATTCGTTCTTCACTCGTTTATTACTGTTCTTATTCTAACTCATCTCCACTGTCCGGAAATCTTTTGTCGCACATCTATGACCTCCTCAGCGACACTTTCGTCTTCTCGTTCTGCTTATTCTATTCTGCCAGACTGTTTTCCAAAACATAGGCGAAAAACTTCCTCCATGTGATCGGCTTGAAAGCTTGTTATGACACTAGGATATTTTCCTACTTTTCTAAACATGAAACCAATGGTGGCCTTAATTCACAAATATGTATATATATATATATATATATATATATATATATATACATGCGTTTTCTCCAATCCTTAAATTCTTAAATATACTCAAATAACCAAAATTTCAAGGAGTTCCTGCCTTAAAAACAGGAACTAAACCACAGTTATTTTGTGTTCTTTGCTACATTGGTTTCTATTAACCCATTTATTCTATCAGAAGAATTTTTATTCATTAAGATAGAAGAAATACACATAATTATATATATATATATATATATATATATATATATATATATATATATATATATATATATATATATATATATATATATATATATATATATATATATATATAATCTCTATCAGTAAACTAGATGGTGATTTGGCATTTATTTCGGCTTTCTGCACCCTGAGTTCAAATCTAGCAAAAGTCAAATCTAGCTTTTATTCTCGGGTTAGTACTAGCTGTGGAGATGCGTGGTTTACTTGTAAGGACATTGGACTCATGATCGTATGATTGTGGTTTCGATTTCTGGACCGAGCGATCCGTTGTGTTCTTGGGCAAAACACTTCATTTCACGTTGCTCCACTTCAATCAGCTGGTTAAAAAGAGTAATCCTGCGACAGACCGGCCTGACGTTCACGTAGGGATTATATATTTGCTATAGAAACCAGGAAGCCAACCCTATTTGTCTGTATGACTCGAGAAGGAGCGTTATCCATTTAACATTGCGTCGGTCAATTAGTTTCCACAACAAACTTTTTAAACTCAGTGTCTTGACGTTATAATATGAAGTCATTAATTTTTACAAAATATTTTGGCGTACAGAACCTTCGTACAAATTTTGCCAATTTTCCTCAAGATATAGGCGCAGGAGTGGCTGTGTGGTAAGAAG
>NC_142928.1:132555777-132563277 GCF_046866305.1 Octopus bimaculoides
ACCAAATTCTCTATTAACACAAAACCATATTTTAAAGTGTAAATGTATTTCTTTTAATGTTTTGGCTTTAATATCAACTTTATTTTGTTCTTCCCGCCATAAATATCCACCCTCCCATTTGTGAATCCAATTTCCACCTCTTTTGATAAATCAGATCTGAAGATTATATTTGTAACTTTATTACAGACACATATATTTGTCCATGAGAGCTTCTGCTTCAAAACTAAGTTAAAAGCATTTCTCACCAGTTTCTCTGTCTAACCAACCACAACATTCCATACACGTACTTTTTTTTGTTTTTTTGGTTTTACCTCAGCAGTTATCTGTGTAACAAGAGCAACAGCAGCAGTAGCAGCATTCAATAACAAGGGAAACAATTACAACAGCAACAATAATAACTTAAATGATAAAAAAAAAGAAGAGATATCTCAGACGATGAAAAACTTGGGCATAAAACCATAAATTTCGAAGATCCAGCAATTCATTCTTCTGGGGCCAATAAAATAACTAACAGCCAATACTTGGGCTGAACGATTTAATCAATTACTTCAAGGTCAATCTTTGCCCAGCGGCTTCACTCAGCGTACTTTAGCTTCGTTACTATGGCAACAGTCCGGATATTTATTGATCAGACCTCGTATATTTGTACCCCAGTGTCACTTTGATGGCATGCCCTGTTCTCTCACTCAGTAATAATAATAATAATAATAATAATAATAATAATAATAATAATAATAATAATAATAATCCTTTCTACTATAGGCACAAGGCCTGAAACTTTCGGGGAAGGATTAAGTCGATTACACCGATCCCAGTGCGTAACTGGTACTTGTTTCATCGACCCCGAAAGAATGAAAGGTAAAATCGAGGGAATTTGAACTCAGAGCGTAAAGACGGACGAAATGCTGCTAAGCATTTTTCCCAGCGTGGTAACGATTTTTCTAAAGTAGTAGTAGTAGTAGTAGTAGTAGTAGTAGTAGTAGTAGTAGTAGTAAGGCCGAAAACACACAATACAAAAGACGAGACATGCAATAGGGGGCTGAAAAAACTTGTAGGGATATCCATATATATGGTAAATATATTTATACAATATCAAGTCAAGAATTCGCAAAACAGACACAAAGAAAGCAACCCCTTATGCAAAAGTGAAAATGATCCCTTATGTTACTTTAGGGCACCCTGCAGTCTTAATTACCTTCTGTTTCGATTGCCATCTTCAAAATGGGTATTACGAAGTTAGCCGTGCTTATTTGGGACTTTAGGTGAGCAGTAAAGTGATTCGCATCATCAGGACGTCATCCTTCGGATGTTATCAACTACTCAATCCGAACGATATGTGATTGGGGGCCTTCTTGGAATCAATATTGACACAAATGGGCTCGAAATCCCCTTTCAAAGTTTTCAGGTTCTTCATGAGGGCGGGCACACTCTCCAGGCGGAACTGCCAGGTTTTGTTTAGATTTTTGGAATCAATCATTTGCCTACCTTTCTTATTCCACTATGTCCAATGTTTTTCTGTTCTTCTAAACTCTCTATCTAAATCTTTCTCCAATGAGAGAGTGGCAACCGCTCCTCTGCTGGAGGGCTCCTCAGCTTCTTGGGTTTTCATTAGCACCCTGCTATGTTAACACTGTGGACAAGGTGACTTCGTTCTTCTAGACCGGGCAGAAATCCATCGGGAGGCCTTTACTACCACTTATTCTAGAGCGCAATGCACTGTAGCATTGAATTTGAATTCAGAACGTAAAGTTGGACGAAATGCCACTAAGCATTTTGTCCGGCGTGTATGTAAATGTGCAGCTGTTTCATCTTTCTCTTCACTTGATTCGAGATATTTATGACCAGCTACGTGTTCCCGTATGCTCTACTCCATCGATCGGATAGGGTATTTGGAAATAGCTAGAAATTTCTGAAGCCCCAGTTTTGAAGACTTATGAGAGACCACTACATTTTCTTAAGGAAAAGATATTCCGGCTATGTGGCTTCCCTCCTCCCCCTTTGCTGGATAAACCATCCAGCAAAGAAGCATTAACTTTGATATATCTAGTACATTCCTTCCCCTTTTCCTCGAACCGCTTCTTATTAAGTTACGAGTTACACAATTTACTCACAATCTTCGCAAAAGATGATAAAATGTTGTTGTCTCTGGTGTGTTGCCATTGCTGTCGTGCCGTTTTTTTTTGCATTCAGTATTCTATTCGTGTATTCTATTGTAAAACATTGCTTAAGTTTGAAGCACTGTTTGATGTTTTTTCACTGTCAGTTTTATTTTGAGTACAAAGGTAAACTATTTTTCTACTCAAGTAATGAGTGGAATTTCAAACAGTCACAAAGCCATGTGTTAGTAAACAGAAAGAAGATATAATTTTGTTTTTTCAAAAAGTTATCCAGTTAAGTACGATATCCGCCGGTTTCTGTTAAAATACAAAATAACAAATAAAAAATAACGGTAAAATAACAAAAGCAAGCATAATAATAATAGTCCTTTCTACTAAAGGCACAAAGCTTGAAATTTGGGGGAGGGGGATAGTGGAATGCATCGGCTGACGTACTCAACTGGTACTTATTTTATCGACTCCGAAAGAATGAAAGGCAAGTCGACCTCAGCAGCCTTTGAACTCAGAAGTTGAAGATGGACGAAATACTACGAAGCATTTCGCCCGACTTGTTAACGATTCTACCAGCTCACCGCCTTAATAATAATAATAATAATAATAATAATAATAATAATAATAATAATAATAATAATAATAATAATAATAATAATAATAATAATGATAATAATAATAATGATAATAATAATAATAATAATAATAATAATAATAATAATAATAATAATAATAATAATAATAATAATAATAATAACATGAAAGCAAGAAAGCATCTTACTCAGTAACAAAACAGGCAAAGGAATATCTAAGTGAATTCCAATTGCAACAAATTCAAGAATTAGACGAACTAGAAACACCTGCAGAAAAAGCTAAGCGCTTGAAAACCCGTGCTAAAATTGCTGCCTTAGATGTTATGACTGAAACATGGCATGGAAAACCTCTCAATGGCAAATACCCAAAGAGAGCGAATAATGCAGATATTGACAAAGCCCTTACCCATCAATGGCTAATGGCCTCTGGCTTGAAATCAGAAACAGAGGGGTTTATCATAGCAGCCCAAGATCAATGCCTACCTACAAAGAACTACCAGGCCAACATATTAAAGAAGGGCAGCTCCCCATTATGTCGTATATACCAACAACAAAATGAGACCATCGATCATGTTGTCTCCATGTGCAGTCTGCTTGCGCCTACAGAGTATCTCAACAGGCATGATATAGCTGCACAATATATTCACTGGGTAATATGCAAAAACCTGGACTTGCCCCATGATAAAAACTGGTGGGAAACACCCCCAGTACTTGAAAATGATCACATTGCACTCCTCTGGAACTTCACCATTCAAACTGACAGAAAGATAGACGCAAATAGGCCAGACATCATACTGAAAAACTTCAGACAAAAATCATGCCTCCTCATTGATATGACTGTCCCAATCGATATAAACGTATCTGTCAAGACCTACCAAAAACTGAGCAAATATAAAGATCTTGAAATAGAAATGAGCAAAATGTGGAATCTGAAGACGAAAACAATACCTATTGTCATAGGTGCCCTGGGAATGACAGCGAAACGGGCTGATTACTACCTAGCTCAGATACCAGGAAACCCCAAAATGGCTGAAGTTCAAAAGATAGTGCTCATGGGAACTGCCCATATCCTACGTAAAATACTGTCTATGTGATCTCAAATTTTAAAACAAACACATAATTTTCTTATGGTTTCTTAAACATTCACTAGAACAAAATTGTACAAATCCAAATATATGGTACCCTAGGCATAACACCTACATGAACTTCTAACTTGTCTCTTGAGGTCTCTGAGTGAGACTTGGATCCAACTTGTACAAATGCAAAGTAGAAGTCAAACATAAAATAATAATAATAATAATAATATTAATAATAATAATAATAATGCGAGACGAGATAGGAAAGTTATGGGTAATTGGAGCATTAGGAGTAGTTTCCAAGGGCTTTGGAAAACATATTAAGAGTATTGGGGCTGCTGTCAGGCTTGAGGTGATCCAGAAGACAGCATTGTTGGGTACAGCTCGCATTCTAAGGAGAGTATTGTCTCTTTGAGTCACGGGAGAAGACACTACTTGAAACCTTTGGTGATTTGTTATTGCCTGCTTTCAAGTAAAGAATAACCAGTAATTAAGAATTATCCGAGAGTCTTTCAGGATAATAATAATAATAATAATAATAATAATAATAATAATAATAATAATAATAATAATAATAATAATGATGATGATGATGGTAATAATAATGCACCCTTTTTATTGCAAGAATACTACAGTTTTCTCTGTTCGGACATACAAACGATCATCTTTAGAAAATTTTAAAATCTTTAGCATCTACAATTTTCTGTGAAAATTTTACCCTTCTTTTCCTCCTTGACTACTCGAATAAGTAAACATGCCTTTTATTGCAACAAATTAAATGCACGTCAAAGATTTAAGATAAAATTAAGTACCTGCCAATATATACAAACTGCACAATTACGAAAACTGTAAGCCACAGCAAAACCTATAAAAAGAAAAGGAAAATTTATCTTAAAAAATCCAAAAATTCAAAAGTTCAACGGTGAATTGGTTCTTTCCAAGGCCAAGGTCAGCGCTCTCATTGATCGCTCGTAGTAGTAAACACATTTGACCTCAGCTGACCCCCTCCCCAATGGAGTGATGCTTCTTTTGTCCCTTGATCGCACAGGAATGCGAAGCCCCATTATTGATCCCCTCACCATCTTCCAAACCTATTTACAGACCCATGAAATTTGGTCTATTCACCAAGCTGCTTCTCTTTCTCCTACTATTCCCTTCAACCCTCACATATTTACGATTATCTCCAGTACAAGACAAAAGTCGAAACTAAACAACATTTAATAGTACCACACAGTAGTTGGAGCCAAGATAGAACTCAAGACGGTTACAATACCAGTGACTGTAGGGGCACTTGGAATGATCAAAAAAGGAACGGAAAATTATTTGAGAATGATCCTTGGATTACCATCCATGCAGGAAATGCAAAAAATTGTATTAACTGGTACGTCACAAGTATTGAGAAGAGCATTGTTGCTGTGAATTTTCATTATTTTTTTGTCCTTTACATTATTCTTTTTTCTTTTATTCTTTTACTTGTTTCAGTCATTTTGGGTGCGGCCAAGTACTAATAAGTCTAGTACTTATTCTATCCGTCTCTTTTGCCGAACCGCTAAGTTTCAGGGACGTAAACACATCAGCATCGGGTGTCAAGTGATGTTGGGGACACACACACACAAATACAAACACACACACGCACACACACACACACACACACACACACACACACACACACACACACACACACACACACACACACACACACAGAGTGAAGAATGGAAAGTTCTGTATATACGTGGGATAGGTATATAAGAAAGAAAAGAAATGTAAGAGTCACAGAAAATTTGCATAATAAAATTTATGGTGATATTAGGATCATATTACGTTACATCATTGCAAATTTGCAAATTAAATGAGTCATTACAAATTAAATAAGTACTGGTTTCACGATCAAACGTTGTCGACGTATATAGAGAAAACTTTTTTGCTGTCAAAAGGGCGCCATCTTTGAAAAAAGTGAACAGAGATGAAGTAGTATGTCAAGGGAAACAACTCTTATTTTTCATGAAGCTCTTCAGTGTTTTTGACAAGCATACAGTTACAGGAGTCATTTCATTTTATACACAGTTAATTATATTACCGTACTACGTTTTAAAGATTAAACGGTAATGTATGAATGAGTTTATATGCATATGTTTTATGCTCTAACATCTCATTTTCTCTCTTGTAAAATATATATATATATATATATATATATATATATATATATATATATATATAAGTATGAACAGTAATTTATACCTAAAAATTGTGGTTGGCATATATATATAACTTTTTTGCATATGTTGAAATTCCCTAATTGAATAAAATAAATCAGTCCAATAGAAAATGAACGATAAAGCAGTTGCCAAGATACGAATACTTTCTCCATAAGAATCATGTCGGACCTCTCATGACTCAGGTTTGAACATAAATGGGTGTCCAGGAGTCAAGTAATCAAGTGACAATTAGTAATACAATTAAAATGAATTGGTGTTTAGTTCAGCTTTGTATTTTTGGATGAAATATGTCTCTTTATTGAGTCGGGCTTGTGTAGAAGTCCAGTCAGCAAATTTATGTTTTTTTCATTAAGTTCCTGCCTAGCTCTGGGGCAATTTCGTCTGCCTTAGCGGCTTTAAATTGTAGCCCACTTTAGCTAGCAAAAATATTGTGTTCCTCGTTATTGATGGGCGTGTTCAAGCCGCCATAACGAGAGACTGAGAATTTTGTTGAAAACTTTTTTTTGAGTAAAATTCTGTGTGGCGTTTTTTCGCCAAATAACCTATGCATTCTGGTGGGCGTGTTTCGCCGGAAAAAGTTGTATCCTGTGGATTTTACCCTGTGGATTTTACCCTGTGGAGTTTATCTAAGCTGGTGTACAAACGAGAAGAACCCTGACTATTGGATTTACCTGGTTGGAGTATTATACAGAGCCAAGGATTTCCTGTCTGTTCTATTTAAGTGCATTGTTTCCTTTTTCTTTTTATTTTCTCCTCTTCCCCTGGGCCCCCACCTGTTTATCTTGATATGAGATCACCATGTCGCGCATATATGGTTGTGATGTATGTGCCTGGTGTACCCTTATCAGACCTGTAGTCATGATGGGTATATTGGGCTTCGTATATCTTACCCCAGTGTCACTTTGATGGCATGCATTCCTCTCTCACTTAATAATAATAATAATAATAATAATAATAATAATAATAATAATAATGGTGAAGCTAGAAGATTTAGTAGTAGTAGATAAAGGGAACAGAAAGTGCCAGAAAATTGACTTTACAATTTCAAATTATGAGAAAGTCAATGTAAATGGCATAGAGAAAATAGCAAAGTACCAGGACTTAGCCATTGAGTTATAGAGGTTATAAAAAGTGCGGCTAAAATGTAGTTATAGGTGCGTTATGAACTATCCCTAAATATTTGAACAGATCGATTGAGGATATAGACATAAAAGCTAGTTTACTGCCTTTCCAGAAAACAGTGTTATTAGGGACAGCTAGGAGATTCAGGAAGGTTGTCGGCACCCAAAGTTACTTGTTGTAGCCTGAAATTAGGAATTTTTCTTCGCTAACAATTTAATCTGTTGTACGTATAGGAAACTACAACAACAACAACAACATCAACAATCGGAATGAGACAAAGAATAATAAAAAGATGAAGATTAACGCAGAAAGAAATGGAGGATAAAAGTAGGTTTCTTTAAATAAGATAGTTTTAAATTTTTCTATTCCCCCTTTTTTTTACACT
>NC_142928.1:132565777-132575777 GCF_046866305.1 Octopus bimaculoides
TAAACCTGCCCAGTCGGCATCCCACAGCAATGGTAGCAGTCCAATAACCGAAAAAAAAAAGAAAAAAAGAAAAAATGACACTGACATGGCGCACAATATCGAAATGAGACTTTCTTTTTAGATCATAAGTAAGGGAGAGAGATAATGGGATTATAGAATTCTTCAGTCTCTGTCACTCTCTCTCTCTTTCTTTCTCTCTCGTCATCTCTCTCTCTTTCTCTCTCGTCATCTCTCTCTCTTTCTCTCTCGTCATCTCTCTCTCTTTCTCTCTCGTCATCTCTCTCTCTCTCTCTCTCTCTCGTCATCTCTCTCTCTCATCATCTTTCTCTCTCTCGTCATCTCTCTCTCTCTCGTCATCTCTCTCTCGTCATCTCTCTCTCTCTCGTCATCTCTCTCTCTCTCGTCATCTCTCTCTCGTCATCTCTCTCTCGTCATCTCTCTCTCGTCATCTCTCTCTCGTCATCTCTCTCTCTCTCTCGCCATCTCCCAATCTCTTTCTCTCACCCTGTTTCTAAAACAAATTAAAATTAAAATAAATATAACAAAGAAAATTAGACATTACGAAATTACATAGAAGCATGTATTTCTGTTCCTAGAAATTGACCTCCATAAAGCTGATAGGAGTCGGGGGCAATTGAAACTAAGCTGTGGTAAATTGATTGGAATGATAATTTCAAACCACTTAGCAGAAAATAAACAAACAAACAAACAAATAATAAATAAATGAATGAATAAATAAATAAACAAATAAATAAATAAACAAATAAATAAATAAATGGAATAGAAATCCTGCAAACAGAAATATTGGTAGTTGTAAAATCCCACGCTCATCTTAAGTACTTAAATAAACAAATAGAAAAATAAATAAATAAATAAACAACTGTGACAGCCACTACAACATCATATTGTCCCAGAAACAAATGAATCTTCATGAGAAAACTTTAGTTTTGTTCCTTTATATTTTAGAAATTACGTTTTAGCTCATTTCAGTCATTGGACTGCGGCCATGTCGGAGCACTGCCTTGAAGGGTTTACTACACGCACAAACCAACCCTAGTACTTATTTTTCTAATTCAGGTACATATTCGATTGGTGTCTTTCGCTGGACCGCTGTATTACGTGGATGTAATCAAAGCAAACCCACCCCGGTTGTCTATCCACTCTAATCAGACACTGTCCTCTAGCCTTAAATTTGGTAGTTGATAAAAAAAGACTAATAAATTAAAAGTGAACCACAATCATTTACAAGCTATGACCCTAACAAACTTCATACAGTTCTTCGAAGTGTAGTATATTCTGATATATATATATATATGTACACACACACACACACACACACACACACACACACACACACACACACACACACACACACACACACACACACATACATAGACGAGATAGATACATAAGTAGTAGCGCGAGGCAGTGATGAGAAATTGGGAAATAAAGAAACATTCATGTTAAGTTAAATATGTTTGTGGCAGATTTTAACTTCTAAGCGCATTTTCACAGTGGTTTATAGTGGAAAAAAAGATTCTCGTATATGGTCAAAGGTGGAAATACACAAAGAAATAGATCACTAGATAAGATGCGCTTCTGAAATATGTATTTAAACCGTTAAGATGACATGATGTATTTTAGATGTGAGAATAAGAAAAAAATAACTGTAGTATAGGAACACTAATTCTTTATACCAGAGAAGCCATTTTTTAAAGACAAACTGGGCCAAAACCGGGACACTCGATGGCACCAAGCAAATGTGAGATTCCGAAGGTGATAAATCTCTCACATAAAGCCCTTTCGGATCACCAAATCAAATATTTTTGAATAGATTTAATTGTAGATCGATTTGATTATTAATCGGATTGATTTTATTAGTTATCTATTTGAAAATATAGCCACGAATCGTGTGTAGTCATTTTTATACCATTTACTAGTTATTCTTTTATGTACTTTATTGATTTTTAGAATAAGGTTTTTATGATATATTTATTTTCTAGATGGTATGAATTACATTCTTCATTATTGAATTGTTTAATAGTGGTTTTTCTCTAAATTATATACTTATATATATATATATATATATATATATATATATATATATACACACACAAGTTCAAGAAGTCTTTGGAAAAATTCCTTCAAAACATCCCGGATAAACCTCCTACATCCGGATATGTCTGCAAACAGTAACTCTCCTCGAGTGGGCCATGATGTCCGATTCCTGATTTGAATAACTTTGCCAAGTGGTGCTATTTAGACATAACCTGGGCCAATACTGACCGAAACCTATCAAAGTATCAGAGTATTAAAGTACACACACACACACACACACACACACACGCACGCACGCACACACACGCACGCACACACACACACACACGCACGCACACACACGCACACACACACACATATATTAAAAATAGGGGAGCCGGTCGATGGGTTTACCATAGGTTTCCCGTCCGTAAAGGGTTTAGCTTTATGGCGTATCATCATATTCCCTCAAAATCTTTCGGATTTATGTTTTCTACAAACAATACATGCATACATACATACATTCTTACATACATACATACATACATATACACAAACTTAAGCTTTGTTTGAGTAACGTTTTAACCTATAAAAGTTTTCCGCTGAAGTTTATCGTGAAGAAAAAACTTTCGATGAAAAGAAAAAGGTGCTAAAGCACTGTAGTCAGATTAGAGTGATCTTTACTGAACTGAGGAATGCCTGTTCTGAGTATTGATATATGTTTGAATTAGGTTATAATTCTGGCTGTACAGGTAGTCACTGTTAGTGTTGGTAGACGAAATGGGGATGATGATATTGATAGTACTGATGTTGGTGGTGGTGTCAGTGCATTGTTATTCAAAAACACTTCTCTCATTCATTCCTATCTCCTGGTTGTTTTCGCTGGCGTGTTTTTGTTTGTTTTCATTTCTTACTTTATTAACGACTTCTTGACATTGAAACTCCCCACCGTCACCTTCGCCGTAAAACATATCTTTGCGGTGAAAGCCGAGGAGGGCCAGTTCCATGTTTTTATTTCTAACCGTACGCCAGGATCCTCCAAAACCACACATTCCCCCTCCAACCAGACGTCTGGTTCGAGGTTTTTACTCAGATCTCTCCCTGTTCCAAGTAAATCGATATCAGTGTAAAGCCCTTAATTTTCTGTAGAACAACAGGGTGCTTCTAGGCAAGAGTTTTCGAGGGGAAAAATAACTAGTATATATATCCAAACTTATAGGCATGTCACACAAACTTAATGCCTGGGCAAATGTTTCTTATACGAGTTCAGTTTGGTCTGAATGTATACGCTCTAATTTGTGAGCCGTCGTCGATAAGCCTCAGTATAAGATTGTTTTCATTTCTGTTTTGTTCAAAATGTTTTGTAGAATGTTAAGCGTAACTTTTCTCTGTTCTTGTCTGTTGATGTGTTTCATCACCTTTTCTAAACGCTCATGCTTTTTTGCCTATATAGATAAGGTCCAAAACGTTAGTAAACTTGGTAAAAGAAATATTTTTGTTGTGTGTGTTTTCACTGCTTCTACTAGTGTTGTTAGTATATTCGTTGTCACCATCGTAGTGATATGATGATTGTGTTCATGATGCCACAGTTTGTTGCTATAGTGGTACAGGCGGTTGGTATGCACAATTTCTTACTGCTGGTGTGTTTTCAATCTTTTTTGTTTGACATGTTCTTGTAGCTTCTACTGCTGGTCGTGTTGTTGCTGTATATACACTCTCTATATAAGTGGTACGTTTTCTATATGTATGCAGCAATGCTATAAGGTGTTTCTATGTTGACTGTAATATTTCAGGTATAAATATTGATTTATGGAAGGATTATTCTGTTTAAAAATCCCAACATAATATTCTTATTTTTTGTAACAATATAAGCTCTAAAGCTGAAATTTTTAGATTCCTATGTTGCTACAACAGATGGTGTCAGAAGTGGAACACGAGTCCGATTGTGACATGAACAACTAATGTCGTCGAATTTGTCCGATGTAGCAATGACACAACGTACTGTCCTTAATCATATATGATTCTGATGCCAAAAGACTGACTTACTCTTCTGAAATACTGAATGCATGTCAACAGGGATATTGGAAAATAGATAAAAGTGGGGTTATCTATTACTTTCGGTAATTTTAATCAATTTGTATAAAGATATTACAATTTATCACCGATTACAAGATAATAATTCACATATTCCAACCGGATAAAAATATACCGGTACTTTCGTCATAGTGATTTTAGCGTTTGGTCATGTCATTGGCGTTATAGAGTGTGGTATAACGCTTCGACGCAACACAAAATGCTGATGCGTTATCAAGACTGCCAGTCGGATACGTTTATGATTTTGATGAAAATCATAAGAATCATACTCTGGATAACAAATTGTTGATGAAAGTTTCGATAAAATGCCGATTGCTACTAAAGAAATTGGGTGAGCCATAAAGTCTGCTATCAATATTATTTGTATTAAACAATTCATCGAAAATAGTCGACTGGAAAAAAATATTGAAAAGAGTATTGGTTAAAATAAAATACGTGATGTAATTAACACAATAATTTATTAGTTTAGCAGTTCAATTTTCCAAGAGTAATTATTCCGAAAATATCACAAAATAAATTTCTGCTTCAACTCCATGAAGTTCATTGTGATTTGGTCAGAATGTAACAAATGGTTCGTAGATATTGCTACAAGACGACAGTACAATTTGATATAGATACGCTCATGGCAGTCGGCTGTGAAAACAAATCATGCCGAATTATCAATCAGTTGCTAATACACTTGGAAAACAAGACAAAACAACCAGAACATAAGGAACATTCACCGGACCAATTTACAATAAAATGTGATTATTATCAATTATTCGTTCTCGAAATTTCCATATTTTTCATTGACATCATTAACAACTACTAACAAAACATTCTTAATAATAACCTATAAAATTCCCACCAGCGAAAACAATCCGAAAGAATTATATCTAACAACGGAACTCACGTCATTTAGATTTAAACAATTTGGTAATCAAATTGGCATTCACTATTTGACGTCACTTGTATTTCATTCGGCTTCAAACGGTGAAGCAGAGCGTTTTGTTTAAATGTTCAAACAAGAAATATCGGAATGCATATCATGAAAAATCATTCATTTGTAGAAAGCCCATCAACTTTTATTCTCATTTCGTTCTGCATTATTTCCAGCATTGGATGGAAAATCAGTGTCGCCAAATCATGATCAAATGGAGCGCAAAGCGACAAAAGGTTCAAATAATTTAAAAGTGGACGATCGGACTTGGTCAGGGATTAACAAAACAAAATTGATGCGTGTTATAATTACAAAGAAACTCGGTTCAGCGCAGTGCTTGATTCAAACATATAAGGATCAAAAGAAACGACACCACAATCAATTTCTAATACCTGATTGCCCTACACCATTGCCGACCTGACATACAAGGGGATGCTAAAAATTTCCTGGCTTTGGTTAAGAGAAAATACAAGAGTTTTCCCTTGTATAACAAGAGAAAATACAAGTTAATGATGATTTTATTCAACGAATTCTCCTCAGATTCACACACTTATTGTAGCAGTCCTTCATTTTTTCCTAAGCTCTGTAAAAGGACTCAATAGCTTGGGCCTCCAACCTGGCCTTTTGCGATACCCTTAAGGCGAGGAACTTTTTCAACACCCCTCGTACATATATATATATATATATACATACATGCATACATACATACATACATACACACATACACACACACACACACACACACACACACACACACACACACACACACACACACACACACACATATATATATATACATTGAACCGCAAAAGAAACGCCATTTTTTCAAATATCATTTTTATATGGTAAATTCTGAAAATCTATTTCGGGGATGTAAGTGTAAATATTCCGAGACATGCTGGTTTATGGCTGAGACCCAAATTGCAGGTAAACTTTCAACTTTCCCTGAAACAAAATAAATTGCGAAAATAACTCTAACAGTTGAAATACTAAAAAATAAGCATACTCAATTTCATTTTTAGGAAAATGAATGGGTTATTTCCCTTGGCTATATATAAGGATCCCTTCCAGGGGTTCCTATTATCGAATTTTTCAACAATCTGAGTATGCCATGAGGTTTCCAGACAGGAGTTCTACGTGTCAAGTTTCATCAAAATCGATAAAACGATGTTGGGGCTAGCTAACAACTCCACAAACACACCCAAAGACAGAATTTCCCACATATGTAGTAGATATGTATGTGTGCATATATGTATATTATATGTATGTATGTACGTACGTTTGTGCGTACGTATGTATGTATGTATGTTTGTTCGTACGTATGTACGTATGTATGTATGTATGTATGTATGTATGTATGTATGTATGTATGTATGTATCTATATAGGAGGGGTGCTGAAGAATTCCTGGCTTTGTGTAAAAGAAAATAGAAGAGTATCAATTAATTATGATTTTATTCGAGGTATTCTCCTCGCAGATTCACGCACTTATTGCAGTGTTCCGTCAGTTTTTCTAAGCCCTATAAACGAACTCGGAATGTTGGGCCTTGAACCAGGTCTTTCGTGACACCCTTAAAACCAGGAACTTTTCAGCACGGCCTTGTATATTGGACGTATTCGATGACTAGTGACAAAATTTGTTCACAACCACTGTCGTATCCACTCGCTGACGATGATTGACAGTTATTGTCGACAACTGATAACATATACCACAAATCTACCAGGCAGCACCAGCAACGGTACGATACTTGCTATCACCAATTAGAGAACGAAGATAACAATTTATAGTCGTTATATATATCTTGTATTAAAAGCGGCGCGTCGGCAAAATCGTTGGCACGAGGGGCAAAATGCCCGACAGCATTTCGTTCGTTCTGTGTTCAAATTTCGCCAAGGTCGACTTTCCAATTTATCTTTCGTGGCCGATAAAATAAGTATGCAATCAACTAGCCCCTCCCCAAAAATTTCATGTCCTGTTCCTATCGTAGAAATGATTATATATTAAAAATTTCTTCCTGTATCAATTACTGCGTATCCGATTGTACGTAATTCATCCTATTTATATTATCATTTCCATGCATAGCAAACATTATAATAATATATTATAAGATTGAAATTGGAAGCGACCATTGACGTATTCCATAATTCAATTATCGTTATGTCATATTTTGGTAATTATTTATCCGATATCATTGGCACAAACTGTTGAAGGGACTACTGTTATATTTCCTTTAACGGAATTTTCTTGTTTACACACGCGCGCACACACACAAAGTGACAAACAGATATTGATATGTAATAAGTATTTTACGTGCATCTTTGTCTCTATTTTCAGACACACACACACACACATGTGGCATTACTCGGTATTTGCCCTTATAATTTTATAATTATATTTATAAAATTAAATACTTTGTATTAATTTTTACCTAGATTGGTTTTTACATGCTAGCTACTTGATAAAATCCTATATACATTTTATCCTTGATTATTATAGAGTGTATATATAGTAGGCGCAGGCATGACTGTGTAGTAGGACATTTGCTTCCCAACCACATGGTTCCAGGTTCAGTCTTACTGCGTGGCGTCTTGGGCGAGTGTCTCCTGCTTAAAACCTTGTGAGTGGATTTGGTAGAAGGAAACTGGAGGAAGCCCGTCGTATATTCGTATATATATATATATATATATATATATATATATATATATATATATATATATATATATTTATATATATATATATATGTATGTATGTATATATATATATATATATATATATATATATGTATATATATGTATGTATATATATATATGTATGTATATATATATATATATATATATATATATATATATATATATATATATATATGTATATATATATGTGTGTGTGTGTATGTGTGTGTGTGTGTGTGCGTTTGGGTTTGTTCTTCTATACTATAATGGAGAAAGCTGCTTATTAATTAGGTATGTTACAATTACTAAAAGTACTAAAAGAAAGCTATTAAAGGGTTGACCGTCTGGCAATACTTTTATAAATTCATATTCTAAGAAATTTCCTATAATTTCGATTTGAAGTTTATTGAATTTTTTAACTCCAATTTCTCACAAATTTGAATATTCATTGCATTAACTCCGTCCAATTCTTCACAAATTTAAATATTCATTGCATTCACTGTGGAGTATTCCATTTTCATTTGCAAAGTCTCCCATTTTCTCTTTTAATATTTTTATTTTAAGTTTTAATTCGCTATTTGGAAAGTTTATTCTATTAATGTATATGTAATGTAAAAAATATTATTTACTGATGGAAATTTTTTAAAATACCCTTATATTTTTGTAAAAAAATTTAAAAGTGATTTTGTTCTTATGGCTGTTTGGAACGCTATAAACCTTATAATAACTATCCGGGGTGGAGGTACAGACTACGCACACCAACCGTTTTCGGCGTAATCCTAACCCGATGGAGGTAAAGAATACGCACACCACTCATTTTCGGTGTAACACAAACTCTAACAGTAAACCTAAACCCTAACCTAAGCACTAACCCTAGCCCTAAACACCGGGTGTGCGTATTCTTTATCTTCGTTCCCAACCCTAAACCCTAACCCTAACCCTAACCTTAAACACCGCTCTATCCAGACCGATTGTGGTCATTTTTATTTTTAATTTAGAAACCATAGGAGGAGCCCTTTCGGTAAAAAAAAAAACAAATTGTAAATATTTTCAGAGAAAAAGGTGAACAGTTCGCTGTTGTTTCTAGCACAACCAAACCACCCTCTCTTTTCACTCCCACATGTATTGATGTTTTTTCAATATTTTTCTCCCATGAAACGCATTTTATGGAATGATGATACTGAACTAACACATGCGTGGTCCATTGGTGGAAGAAAAACAATAAATTGTAGTCTAAATTTTTACCCCCACCTGAATCAAGCGAAGCCGTGTGTGTGTGTGTAAGAAAAAACATTTTCTAACCGAAAAGTATGTTATTAGAATGAATTACCCTTTACATAACTCTTTTTTTTTTAATCAACAGCAATTACAGCGTGGAAGATGTTTGTAAACCATTCAAGAACACACAAAAACAGTTTCACTTCAACATTTAAATTTCATTTGTGTTAAAATATTTTTGTCGCTTTGAAACCGCGACCTGTTCACTGACAAAACTTCATGCTGCATCACTTTTGTGAAGTTTTGTCAGTGAAGAGGTCGCGGTTTCAAAGCGACGAAAATATTTTGATACAAATGAAACTTAAATGTTGAAGTGAAACTGTTTTTGTGTGTTCTTGAATGACTTACAAACATCTTCCATGCTGTAATTGTTTTTGTTTCAGCACACAATCTTAGATCAAGTCACTTGCTATGCAAGTACATCTCCGTAATTTTTTAAAATTCACTGTGGATAAATGCCAGCAATAGCCTTCTCAAGCTCTGAAATATTTTAATTTCTAAACAGAAACAATCAGGGGCAGGGAGAGGGGTTGCAAAAAATTCATAATTTCTCAAATTTTCTTTTTTATAGCATATAAATGTATTTATGGAGAAAAATATTGAAAAACATCAATACATGTAAGAGTAATAAAGAAACGAGAAGAGTTGTCTTTGGATGTGCTAGATACAACAGCCAAATCGCCCTTAAATCACTCAATTTTCTGTCTGAAAATATTAACAATTTTATAAAAAATTTTTACCAAAAATACTCTTCCCATGGGTTTGAAGTACAAAAAGAAAAATTGGCCAAAATAAGTCCGGAGTAGGATGATGAGGGAGGGGGTTGTAAAAAAGAAGAGTTTTGAAAACTTTTTTCATACAAAGATGCCAACCCACTCCATCATTTCGAAGGCTCTGGTTTAAACAAAACGGGGAAAATCCCCGAAAACATTTTCCCCACAAATTTCTTTATAATCGTAATCTATACCATTTGAAAGGTATTTGTATAAATTTTCATTAAATG
>NC_142928.1:132583277-132593277 GCF_046866305.1 Octopus bimaculoides
TTGTTGATCGGTATGAGGATAATTCACAACAATGTACAGTACTATCGGTAGGAATGACTGTTGAGAGATGATTATCAAATATATGAGCCGACGACTGGGTGTTTGCGGGGTCGACTTATGCGGCAGATGTAAGCCTAAACCAGCGTTTTGAAAAGAAAACAGAAAAAGAATAGACAAATAAAAGGAAAGAGGTAAGGGGAAGAGATAAAATAATGCAAGATACCAAAAAAAAAAAAGACATTTATTCACATGGTTGGTCTCCTCGTAGAATATGAGTGTGCGTCTTTTTGCATGTATGTGCGAATGTGTGTGTGTATAGACAGATATATATATATATATATATGCATACACACATACCCATATATATCATATATGACATATAAGGGCATGTGTGTGTATGTGTGTGTGTGTGTGTGTGTGTGTGTGTGTGTGTGTGTGTGTCTAAAGGTATAAAGGATAGCATATAAATATTAAGGTTGAAAAACCGTTTCGCATAGAAAAAGTCGAAAGCTGCCTGTGGGATACGAAACCACATCTGTTCACACACACACACACACACACACACACACGAACATACACACACACACACACACACACACGAACATACACACACACACTAACATACACACACACACACACACACACACACACGAACACACACACACACACACACACACACACACATACACACACACACACACACACACACACACACAGGGTCTTGCAGATAGATTAAGACTAAATTTAAGCACTTGGCTTAGTGGGTTTAACATTTCATTTTTTGACAAAACCTTGCTTGCTTGAAAATCTAACCCTCTTCTTTATTTTTCAGGTAAATAGCGAACTGCGAACTGATTCGACAACAGAAAGTCATGGAACAAGAGAATCGTTTCGCCATTGCTGTTTTGGAAAGTTGAAGAAACTTTCAAACGCAACAGTTTATCGCATTTAAAGAAGAGAGAAAAATTGATAGAAAAGGACGCAAGACTCGAAGTAAATCCAAACGCAATCCAAAGTTTCTCGCTGGCCTCAAACGCTCGATTGAAGCCAACCCATCCCACAACTCTTCCACAACCCATGACAACTCTTACAAAGAAACGTAATGTGTCCCTTTCCACGGCGTCCAGATTAGTGAACAGGAACCTTGGCATGACTATCTATGTTCAACGACGCTGTCGGCTTCCAACTGTCAAGGCTAAAGCAATCAGAGCCGAGAAATGCCCAAAGCTTCTGTCATTTATCAAGCGTCAAGGTGCAGGAAAAACTCTCGTGTTTGTGGACGAGAAGTTCAATGTGGTCGCTGAGGTGAATCACAGAAATTCTCGAGTGATTGCATACAACACTTTTGACATCCCCACTGTGTTTGAGACTAAGAATCCTGCCATTGTAATGGTATTTGGAGTCGTGGCGAGTGATGGAATTGTCATAGATCCACGTTTCATTGAGTCTGGCTTGAAGATGGGCACAAAAGAGATTTCGACATCTTAAAAAAACTCTCTGTAAACTTGGATGGAGCAGAAGTTTGGGCTTGACAATGTGATACTTATCCAGGGTTCTGCACTATGCCATGGGTCAAAATCAACACAGGCCTTCCTTGGTGAGAAATTACCATTTTTTGTAAGGGTCACCATCTGGCTCAGTAATAACCAAGATTTCAACTTCCTCGATTACTTTTAATGGGTTGTACTTCTAGCAAGGACCAATGCTTCACCATACTCGAGTGTCAACAGTTTGAAGACCTGCATCATGTGTGCGACACACAAAATCAAAAAGGCGGAAGTTGCAGCAGCTGCAAAAGTTTTTCGTTCTCGTGTGGAGGCAGTAATTGCTCATAAGGGCGGCAATTTTGAGTAATAAATGCTTTTATTGTAATAAATGAAGCATTTAGTAACAGAGTGTCGTAAGTGCTATCCTGGCCATTTTCGAGGTTAGTATATCATTTTCTTTGTCTCGATGTCTGTAATTCGAAAAAGTTGGTTAAGAAGAATCGGTGAAGCTTGCAATAAGGTCGAAAATACGGCTGAAAAAGATTGTACCTCGACGCTATTGACACGACGCTCGCTCATCCAAACTCGGACCAGAGAGTTTAGTAACACACCATCGTCATCACAGACGCTCAATCAATAACTTTAGTGTGGTGCCTGTATCGTTTTTCGAGGTGTTATGGCTTATTTTCTAATATTGCTCGTTACCATCGTAACGAAAAAAGGGCTATTATCTTATTTCTCTTACCTCTTAAAGATACTTACCTTGGTATATTAAAACATAAACAAAACATTTGTTGGGTCTCTGTATGTTTTTTCTTGTTATTATGGCTAAAACAGCACTATGATGCAATTCACTCAGCCAGAAATTTGGAAACGGCATGCTGTACTGCTTGTTATTTGCGTTGGAAGTTCCAATACGAACATTTCAGGGTGTTTTGGTGTCAGTCTGAGGACAGTACAGAGGATTCGGAAAGAGTTGGATGAGTCTAATGGTGATTATGAAGTTACGACAGCTTGAAAAACTCACTCCAAGTCAATCAGGTTCATCGCCAGGGACATGGGAGTGTCTGAGTTTCCTATCAGGCAGGCAGTACATGAAAGCATTCGGTATTCCTCGTACAAAATGAGAAAGGACCATTTTTTTAGCCCAAGCCAACAAGGACAAGAGGAAAAACCGCGCCACAAAGCTTTTGAACAAGCTCAAACACCTCCTCCTCCAACTGAACATGCTTGGGTTTTTCTCAGACGAGAAAAATTTCTGTCAGGATCAGATGGTAAACACACAGAACAACTGTTGTCTTGCCTTGTCCCCAAAACATGTACCGAGAGTGATAAAAATCAAACATCCAGTCAACATCATGGTGTTTTGAGTGATCACTAGTGATGGCGACGTTATGCCTCCATTCATCTTCCCACACGACCTCACACTCAACAGGGAGGCCTACATTAAGTGCCTGAAGGAGATAGTGCTGCCTTGGGTCAAGAGGGTGGCTGCTGGAACACCCTATGTCGTCTGGCAACAGGACTCGGCACCGTGCCACACAGGCAGGAAAACCCAGTCATAGCTATCAGACAAGTTCTGCGTCCACACCACCTCTAAGATCTGCCCACCTAACTCCCCAGACTGCTGCCCCCTTGATTATTATGTGCGGGGCGCAGCTGAGCGAGAGACCAACAAAACCCCTTGTAACACCAAAGATGAACTGAAGGCAAGAATAATGGCAGCATTCACCAGCCAGAAGAATTGCAGGAGATTCCTAAGTCGTCTGGAGGCCGTGGTTGAAGCCAATGACGGTTTGATTGAATAAATTTACTCTTCAGTATTTCAAGATTTTTTATGTAATTTGGGTAAATATATCTGTTAAAATGAGATGTCAATGCTACTTTCATTTTTGCGAAATTTAGACGACAATTTATTCTTCGCACCCTGTATATCTACGCACCCTCACATACACACACACGCACACACACGCACACACATACACACGCGTATATATATTCCAATACTTCAATTTGCAGCCAAAATGACGTAAATATCAATAAAACCTCGCGCTTAAATTTCTCGCCTAAATGTTTACCTCATAAGGAAACCTCGTGTTACTTTTGTTTTTTCTTTTGTATTGAAAATAAAACAATCAATCAGTCACACTTCATTTAACTTTTACATTTTTACGTGTCTGCTCCTCGTTATACATAGTACTACTAGTGTAGCAATTTCTCAAATCCTTAAAGTACAGTAATTAGAAATAAATATCCAGGCATAACTGTGTGGTAAAAAGATTGATTCCTAACTCCAATATTCCGAGTTCAGTCCTACTGCGTGGTACCTTGGGTAAGTATCTTGTTTTATAGCCTCGGGCCGACCAAAGCCTTGTTTGTTCAGCAAACAATTGCAGAACTGTCAGACTACGAGAGACTACCATCAGTCCAAGTGTAATGAAAAGTGCTTGCAAATTTTTCGTTTTTTTTAAACCCACCTCTTTACAGTAACCCTCACGTTGATATATTTATGCGTTCAAAAGAAGGCAGCCAGTCACTCACATGTTCCTGTCATATGGAAGGTTCTAGTTACGTAAGATTCGATTACTGAATATTTGGTTGAAGATTTTAGTCCTACTGTAAAATTTATTATGAGAAGAATAATTTCGAGCCTAAAACACTTCTGCTTTTGCACAGCACTTCTTAAATGCCTTGAAATTTTGATTCTTTCCAGAGGCTCGAACAGCTTCATTCCATCAAACACAGTTTTGCAACTACAGGGAGTTAATTCCATTCTCAAAGCATATTACCAAAGAAGATATTTTAAACTAGTTAGATATTAATCCATCTAAAAATTCTGAAAAATTAACAATATGCAAGAAATAAAAATTTTAAAGAAACGCATTAAGATAAACGTACATATTTCACGGGAGTTTAAAAAAAACTGTATCCAAATGAGATTCAAGAAGATCATAGTATACAGGATGAAACAGTTTCAATAGTGCAATTCATTTGTACAAATTGCACAGGAAGTGAGATTTGAGGCGGTCGATGGAAATTTTATCTAGGCTAAATTATATGCTGATGACGAGCGTCAAATTTATGACGCTCTAAAAAGTTAGCAAAAATGCAAATGAAGACACCCCACAATCGAGTTTTACCACAGAAAAATCGAAAAGCATCATTGTTCTTCAGAAAACAATTTCTCAGAATGATTCACGTTTTGAATGTAGTATGGAAACATCAATAATGCCAGTACTTAACTGATGTATGAAAGAATTTCAGGTTCTTAAGAGGTCAAATTAGTCAACAATTGATGCATTTGCATATAAAAATAAAAGTAGAACGAAACTAGTTGCACCATATTTATCTTTTATTGTTTCTTCTTTTTTTTTTTTGTTTACTTGTTGCATAAACTAAAGATGATGTATACTTTATAGTACTAAATTACTAATAATTTTGTTCAAAGGATTTCTCTTCTGTATAAATGGCGCATTTTTATTATTAAATTTCATATAATTTCTTCAAAACAACTATGAATGCAAATATGTGTATGTTTGTGTGTGCATGTAAGTACGTATGCATTGTATGTATACATACATCCCTTTCTATATGCATATATATATATATATATATATATATATATATATATATATATATATATATATATATATATATATATATATACACACACAAACACACACAAATATATAAATATATATATATATATATGTATATATACATATATATATATATATATATATATATATAGGTATTATAGACATACACAAATATATATAAATAGGTATATATATATATATATATATATATATATATATATATATATATATATCTGGAGAGAGAGGGAGAGAGAGAGAGAAAGAGAGAGATAAGCATTATTTTAAATAGGATTATATTTCTTTCAATTATTATAATAATAATGATTAAATTATTACAATAACTTATCTCTATATAAACTACGTTTTCCCTTAACCTGATAGCGAATTTCCTGATAGTAAATTAAAAAAGTGGAACATATTAACTGCGTAACCCAAGGTATTAGTGTACTTGCGTACACACACATGAATAAACACACACACACACACACACACACACACACACACACACACACACACACACACACACACACGCACACACACGAATACATATGTACTTAAAAAAAACACGTATACATGCATACGTACAGATGCATAATACAAAATAATTTATATGACTATAAAAGTGTACAGTTGTTGAGTGCATATGTTTGTGCGTGTGTATATATTAATATATATATTCAATTACATTTTAATCGTACATATATGTTTGTGTGTGTGCACGTGTCTGTGCGTGCATATGCATGCGTGTGCATGTAGGTATATGTATATATAGGTTAAAACAACTCAGTTTCATTTACTAATATATATTCGCGTTTGAGTTGAAATTCCGACGAGTTTCACTTTGTTTTTCATCTTTACAGGGGCGGTAAAATAAGTACCTGTTGAGCACTGGGAACGATGTAATCGACTTAGTCCCCCCCACCAGTAACTGCTGGCCTTGTGCCAAAATTTGAAACCAATATATGTTCGTGTAAAGGTAGTGAGCTGGCAGGATCGTTAGCAAGCCGGGAAAAATGCTTGGCGGCATATTACCCGTCTTCATGTTCTGAATTCAAATTCTGCCGAGGTCGACTTTGCCTTTCATCTTTTCGGGGATCGGTATAATTAGTACCAGTCGCGCACTGGGGTCGATGTAACCGACTAGCCCCTTCCCCCCAAATTGCTAGCCTTGTACCAAAATTTAAAATCAATATAGATTCGTGTAATTTCTGGACGTGAAGGTGCGTGGCTTAGTGGTTATAGTATTGCCTGCTAGATCGTGGTTTCTATTTCCGGGCCGGCGGTGTGTTGTGTTCTTTAGAAAAACATGTTATTTCACGTTGTCCCAGTCGACTCAGTAGTAAATGTGTAACCCTACGACTCACTAACATCCTGTTTAGGGGAAATGTTGTGATTTTGGTCACTCGTGGAAATCGGAAATCGGGTTATCATTCCTATGTGTCCTAGGACTCGAGACTGTAATATCCAGAGTTTGATATTGATGATAACGATGATGATGATGATGATGATGACGACGACGACGACGACGACGATGATGATGATGATGATGACGACGACGACGACGATGATGATGATGATGAATCAACGGAGAGTACAATATCAGCTCTTCACACATGAAAACTCAGATTCATATGATATATATCCGGTTTGGTGCGAGTTGATGTAAAAGATACAACTCATTTAGTATGGCTATGGGTGTGAATGTCTTGTCTCTTTTATCTCATCATTGAGAATTACGTGTTCGACTATTTCAGTCAGTAGTGATGTAAACTCGTACCAGCTACTAATACCAGGTACATGGAAGTTTGCCAAAATATGTTATATGTCTTTGTATGTTTACACGATGTGTCAGTATGTTAAATCTACTTAGTTTGGTTTTGGCGTGCTTTTTCCTAGATGTTTAAGATAACTTCCCGAAATGCCTGCATTTATGGAAGATCTCAGATCTAATATTTTAATCATGATCATATCTGTTAAGATTCTTCTCAAAATTACATAAGCTGCAGGTTTTTGTCAGCTCAAGTACTGAGTTGTAGTAATGGCTTATTAGTGTAATGGAGCTAAGCAGTGTGACATATATACAATTGTGTAGTATAGTAAGGTATATACTTTGTTGTAGAGCTAGCAATGTAGTGAGGTAAAGATGACAGTATATTAATTGTAACGTAGCATGGTGGAAATGCTTATGTTGTGTGGTGATGTATTAGTGGTGTAGAGGGTCTAGCTAAATAGCGTATTTGCAGATCAATCATTGACTACTACTACTACTACTACTACTACTACTACTACTACTACTACTACTACTGCTACTACTACTACTACTACTACTGCTACTGCTACTGCTGCGGCGGCGGTGGTGACGACAACAACGACGCAAAAGTCCTTCAAATATTCACGCCAACCATCCCTCTACTGTCTTGTATATATGTATATATATATATATATATATATATATATATATATATATAGGTGAGAAACAGATGTTCTCTATATGGAATATACTTTGAAGTGCTCAAGAGATTTGAACTTGATTTGGCCAGTAACGAATTCTCCTGCAATTTTAGAACTTAAGTTCTAAAATTGCAGATGAATTCGTTACTGAGCAGTTTAGCTTAATGGTAAAGCACTTAACGCGTAATAACAGGTATGTGAGTTCGTGTCTCAAGGCTGGCCGGTAACGTATCTTTCTGCAATGTATGAATATTTAATTTGTTCACGCTATTTTATTACCATTATCACGCGTTTGAGAATAAAAGATTTATTTCTGTATCCTTCAATACACCTCAACGCTTCTGAAACAAACTCTGTTTGTTTACTTTCATCATAAGTTGAATTTAACGTTGGCGTCTTATGAAGCTAAATTTATAAGTTCTAAAATTGCAGAAGAATTCGTTACTGGGAAGATTAGCCTAATAGTAAAAATCTTGATGCGTAATCACAGGGATGTGAGTTCGAGTCTCAAGGCTGGTCGTAACGTATTTTTCTGCAATGTATGGATAATTTATCCTGTTCATGCTATTTTATTAGAATTATCACGCGTTTGAGAATAAAAGATTTATTTCTGTATATATATTTATATTCTTTCACCTGCTTCAGTCATTTGACTGTGGCCATGCTGGAGCACCGCCTTTAGTCGAACACATCGACCCCAGGCCTTATTCTTTGTAAGCCTAGTACTTATTCTATCGGTCTCTTTCGACGAACCGCTAAGTTACGGGGACGTAAACACACCACCATCAGTGGTTGTCAATCGATGGTGTGGGGAACAAACACAGACACACAAATATATGCATATATATGACGAGCTTCTTTCAGTTTCTGTCTTCTAAATCCATTCACAAGGATTTGGTCGGCCCGAGGCTATAGTAGAAGATACTTGCCCAAGGTGCCACGCAGTGAGACTGAACACGGAACCATGTGGTTGGGCAGCAATATTCTTACCGCACAACCACGCCTGCGCGAGAACTTCGTAAAGCTGCTAAAGTGTTGACTGTTCTTTGAGTGGTGTCTGTAACTGAGTAAACTGGATATATGATCGGAAAGAATAGAACGAATTCCAGTTTGTTGACAATGATTGGGTTGGTAGGAGGCCAAATAAGGAAACAGAGCCACGTATAGTCACAGTTGGTGAAACATTAAGTATAAGGGAGCGATTAATATGGGAAAAGAACTAAGTTCCGGAGATGCTAAAAGAGTGAGTGAGCGTGCGGTTCAGTAGTAGGTTGATTTGAAAAAGAAAACTAATTGAATGGGTGAGTTTATTTGAAAGATGAGTGGTCGAATTGGAAGGGAGGGAATATTGGTTAGAAAGGGAGTTAGTGAATGGTTAGTTGGGTGAGTAAACGAAGTATATACGTGAAAGAAAGGACGAACATTTCAAAGAGATAGAGGGTAAGTGAGTGAATGAGTGGGAGGGTGGGTTGAGTGAAATGGTTGTGAACACGTATAATATTCAATCTGAACAAACCGAACTATGAACAAAGATGTCCCAGCCTTGACTATCTCGTCTTTGTGTGCATCCATTGTCCACATAAACACGAAGTAGACAATGGATGACCCAAACACTACATTGTCAAAGAAGTGACTTCTCGTTTCTTTTTTTCTTTCTTATGGAATAAGATATGACGTAATTTCAGGGGACATTTAGCTGCTAATTCTTGCAGGGCGAGCTTTACTAAATAGATGTTTCCTCGGTGAATGAATGAGTGATGATAATACCATTAAGCCTGCATCGAAGAGAGAGAGAGAGAGAGAGAGAGAGAGAGAGAGAGAGAGAGAGAGAGAGAGAGAAAGAGAGAGAGAGACTATATTACGTATGACGTCATACATAGCAACCAGTCAATATTGGCCGTTTGGCTGTGTCAAAACTGAAAGTCAGCATCGCTCTATCTACTAACACATCTACACAATCATCCACTAGTCTTTCTCGTGTTGTACATACATCTTCTTATCCTTGTCTCTCTCCCTCTCTTTCTCTCTCTATTTACATACACCTATATACAGACTTACATACATACATACATATATATATATATATATATATATATATATATATATATATATATATATATATATATAACAATATTAGGGACAAAATCCAAAATTACAGGTAAAAACTCAATTAATTATATATATTTATATATATTTAGTTATATACATACATACATACATTCACATACATACTTCATTTTTGTATATGCATGTATGTATGTGTGTATGAGTGTGTATATATATATATATATATATAGATAGATAGATAGATAGATAGATAGATAGATAGATAGATAGATAGATATATGCATACACACATATACATACATACATAAGCATATACATACACATCGTGTGGTTATTTTCCCTAAAACTATATATTTTATATATATATATATATATTAAATCATACATCCTTGCATG
>NC_142928.1:132598277-132618277 GCF_046866305.1 Octopus bimaculoides
CATTCCCTCGCGTTCGGTAAAATGTGTTTATTATGGTAATTTTGACTTTAAGAGTCCCTCCTAGCTTGAGGCATTTATGTATAGTAATGCCCTTAATGTAACTAAATATATTTATACGGAATAATTAATACACTTTTCCCTTATGAGGTTTTTTCACGCTAACTACTTGATAAATTCTTATAATGATTTTATCCTATATTTAAATTATATATATATATATATAGATATATGTTCGTTTCAAACTCAAGAAAACACCAATTTTAATTAGAAATTTAGTAGCAATTATCACTAATGAGTCTTTAATTTAGGAGCAGAGTGGTCTTCAACAGAGTTGCATCCTATTGTAGTATGTCATTTGTGAGAACTGGCTTAGGGAGATGTTAGTATATATGGAGGGAGAGTGAATGTAAAGCTAGATGAATACTTCAAACAACATAGGCACGTCCATTAATATGGCATACGTGCTAATTACTACAGATAGCAGAATAATGGGTGGCACTAGACTGTTCTTTCCACCACGTGTAAAAAAATACGACCCAAGAAAATCTTGTTACAATATTGTCATTTCCAACACATGACCAGAATTGATCAATGAAGATCTTCAGGTTGTCTTTATATATATATGAGCGGTATTGGTATCTAGAAGACCCAAAGAGTGGCAGGTAACGCAAAGTAAGTGCTATGGACAGACTGTAGTTAAACTCTTGGTTCGATAGTGATACGAGAGAGGAATCTAATGTGGGTCTTGTATTAGCATTCATATATATATTAAACAAAATGAGATAACAAAGCCAAGGTTGTGAGGAGTTTCCAGGAGATTTATAAGGAAAGAGATATAGATATAGTTTTACAGCTGTTTCTGGGACATTATGGATATCCTTTCATCAGAGACGATGTGAGATGGTTAAATAGAGGTAAATATTTGAGTTCGAAATAAGGAATTATTATGGAAAAGGAGGAATATAGGGAATAATAATAACAATAATAATAATAATAATAATAATAATAATAATAATAATAATAATAATAATAATAATAATAATAATAATGATAATAATAATAGGGAATACGATTCAAAAACTTACAGTGAAAATTCAATTTAGCAATTCTATATCAAATTTCCCAATATACAACACATATAATTTAGAGAAAAACCAACTATTAACAAATTCAACAATGAAAAATGTCATTCAAAACATCTAGAAAAACAAATATATCACAAAAACTCTGTTCCAAAAATCAATAAATTACGCAATCAATAAATAGTAAATAACATTAAAAGACTGCGCGCGTTTCGTGTCTATATTTAAAATAAATTCGATTCGATCTAAAAATATAGTCACTCTTCAGGTCTAAAATAAACTATAAGAATAATAAAAATAAAAATAATAAAATCAATGTACGTATCTAATCTTATAATAAAATATCAAATAAATATAATAAATATAATAAAATATCAAATGAATATAGAATAATACTTGTTTTAACAATAAATAATCGAAAAATATTATTTATTTGTTTATTATGCACTAATGAATTTTAGGAGATATTAACTAATAATAAAAAAGTTCTTTAATACCCTAGAGGAATGTAAAATTAAATGTAGACATAAGTTAAATTACTTATATAAGTTTAACTAATTTGTGTATATTTGTATGATACTAATTGTTGTAGATATAATTTGTAGTAGTTAAATGTGTATATTAGCACGAGATTATATTGGGTGTATTACATATTTAGAATAGGATCAAACTAAGAAGTCCTTTTTTAAATAAATAAATAATTTAATGAAAATAGATTAATTTTAGAAATTTAGCTTAACATATGTATATATGTTTTTAGTTTTAGAGTATTTACACTATAATTTTGCAGTTAATTTTTTTCTTATTCTCACAGCTAAAATACATTTTGTCATTTTAACAGTTTAAATACATATCCTATCTATTTATTTATTTTTTTTTATTTACGCCGTATTTTCACGCGATATATTTCTTATAAACGCTAAGTTCTTCGTGTTACGTTTGAAATTTTAGTTTAACAGAAATTCTTCGATAAGTTATGTTTCTATTTTAAGTAATGTTGTTAAATATTTTTATATTATTTATTGTTAAAACAAGTATTTTTCTCAATTTATTTGATATTTTAATATAAGATTAGATACGTACATTGATTTTATTATTATTATTATTATTATTATTATTTTTATTATTTTTATTATTCTTATGATTTACTTTAGACCTGAAGAGTGATTATATTTTTCATTGTTGAATTTGTTAATAGTTGGTTTTTCTCTAAATTATATATATACATATATATATGTGTGTGTGTGTGTATGTGTGTGTGTGTGTGTGCGTGTGTGTGTGTATGTGTGTGTGTGTGTGTGTTTGTATGTATGTATGTTACCAATACAACCTGCTGCGGGTCGTCGGTGACTAAACTGGCAACCCAATCAAGCTTGGTTGGTGAGGAGGGTGATCGTTGGATACTATGGAGGACGAAAAATATGACCTGTCAAAGAGCGGAAGAGCTAATTATTATTATTATTATTATTATTATTATTAATATTATTATTATTAATATTATTATTATTATTATTATTATTATTATTATTATTATTATTATTATTATTATTATTATCATTACTATTTTTATTTTTATTAATTTTATTGTTGTTGTTGCTGTTGTTCTTGTTAGACACTATTGTTAGTGTAAGAGAAAATGTTTAGCTTCATTTCTTTAAGGGTGCTAACAATTCGGCAAGCACGCCGCCTTAATAATAATAATAATAATAATAATAATAATAATAATAATAATAATAATAATAATAATAATAATAACAACAACAACAACAAGATAGAGAAATTAAGGCCAATAGGCTGGTTACAGTTGTCAGAGATCATCAAGAAAAAAATGCTTTCTAATTGATGTATCAATACCAGCAGATGACAATTTTTCTCTAAAAGAAACGAAGAAACTTTCAAAATACAAAGATCTGGAAATAGAGCTAACTCGAATGTGGAGCCTAAAGACAGAAACAGTTCCTAACATAGTAGTCGCATTAGGTAGGATAAAAACGCATTCAGACAAATACATAGCAAAAACTCCAGGACTTAACAAGTGTATATAACACACAGAAAATAGCATTACTAGACACCGCACACATCCTACAGTGAAACTAAGAGCGCCACAACAAACTACAACACATATTCAAGGCACACAGATCTGCGTTCGGTAGTGCAGTTAAAGCATGTGATAAAAATTAGACTACTCAATAATAATAATAATAATAATAATAATAATAATAATAATAATAACTACAACAACAACAACAACAACAATAATAATAACAATAATAATAATAATAACAACGATGTGTTGAGAGGAATTCTTTGTGATTTGGATAATTCCCCACCATATGCTTCTGGATTCAGTCGCACTGCATTGCATATTGGGCAAGTGTCTTTTACTTTAGCCTGAGCAAAGCCTTGTGAATGGATTTGATAGACGTAAACTGAAAGAAGCCCGTCGTGTTTACACACACACACACACACACACACACACACACACACACACATATATATATATATATGGTTTGCCTTCGTCAAGATGTTTCAAATTAAAGGTATGCACAAGAAAAATGGTAATCAGTAGAATTGGTAATGAGTAGAATCAAAACAGAGTGAATGATTTAATAGTAATCCATCGCAAGGGAAAATTGATTTTAGCAGTTACAATATTGGATGAATACTCTTTTCCTTATTTCTTCATGGATTTATCTAAGGAATACCTATTTTAATTGGATTTTTAATTAAATCTCTCCTACCTTTCTAAACATAATGAAACAAAATGAAGCACAAAAGTTAATAAGGAATATCCTACCACTGTTACATATGTTTAACTTATCTCTCCCCACTGACGGAATACTCGGCCTATGGAGTCCTCGCTCGACACGATATTCCAATAGCTGGTATATTCTAGAAACAGCTGTTAGAGACTATGTAAATCTTTTTTATTACATAGCCAAATTAAATGTCCTTGTCAAGTTTTGCCAAACTGTTTACCTTTTCATTTCTGCTCTAATCTCTCTCTCTCTCTCTCTCTCTCTCTCTCTCTCTCTCTCTCTCTCTCTCTCTCTCTCTCTCTCTCTCTCTCTCTCTTTGTGTTTTACTCCCTCTATAATGATATTAAATAGTTAGGCCTTTCGTCCGTTTTTACAATATGAGTTCAAATTCTGCCTTTCATCCTTTCGGGGTCGATGAAATAAGTACCAGTTGTGCACTGGGGTCGGTGTAATCGAATAGCTTCCCCCACCAATATCACGCCTTATGCCTATAGTAGAATGGATGTTATCGTTATTAAAATTAATGCGCTCAGGATATTACTATATATTCTACTTAATTCTATGAACCGGTCATTGACATGTGAAACCTCTGTCCCAGGTGATCACAATTAGCAGCTTCTGTAGTGTATATGTGTGGAGGCGCAATGGCCCAGTGGTTAGGGCAGCGGACGCGTGGTCATAGGATCGCGGTTTCGATTCCCAGACCGGGAATTGTGAGTGTTTATTGAGCGAAAACACCTAAAGCTCCACGAGGCTCCAGCAGTGGATGGTGGCGAACCCTGCTGTACTCTTTCACCACAACTTTCTCTCACTCTTTCTTCCTGTTTCTGTTGTACCTGTAATTCAAAGGGCCAGCCTTGTCACACTGTGTCACGCTGAATATCCCCGAGAACTACATTAAGGGTACACGTGTCTGTGGAGTGCTCAGTCACTTGCACGTTAATTTCACGAGCAGGCTGTTCCGTTGATCGGATCAACTGGAACCCTCGACGTCGTAGCGACGGAGTGCCAACACAATTGTGTATATGTATGTATGATGGGGGTGTAGCTGTCTTTTTATCCCATGGACTCCTGTCGTAGACGACAGACGATGGTTCTAAAAATTCTTGCTGAACAACATGCACACATGATGTTTTTATAGCGGTCAAATGTTTGTGTCGTAACTTAGCTCACTTCCTTCATCAAATTGACGAGTGTAACGGTGTCGAAGTGGTAGCAGAGCAACATCAAATCAAGTTTTTTTGCTCAAGAATGTAACCTAGCTTAGGGAATCGAAACCACAATCTCGCGAATATGAGTGCAACATCCTAACTACTAGGCCACGTGCCCACACCGTCTCTCTTTCACTCTCTATCTAGCTATCTATCTATCTATCTGTGTGTATGTATGTGTGTGTGTGTCTGTGTATCGGTGTGTCTGTATCTGTGTGTGTGTGTCTGTGTGTCGGTGTGTCTGTATCTGTGTGTGTATGTGTGTGTATTTGTGTTACTTTTAACATGGTTCCCTTTTCTTCCATCTTTCAAATCTCTCATTTCTTCAGACAAGAACATTCTGTCTCCGTTTCTTTAATACGTAGTGAAGCAATATTTACACTCATAACAACATGTAACTGTCTTTCTATATAAGCGCTTATGTATTTATCTATCAATCCAATATTTCTTTTAGCAGTTACACGTGTGTGAAAGCATGTACCAAATATATCTATATAAGAATTTATATGAATGTCTGTCTGCGCGCGCGCGTGTGTGAGAGTGTCTGTGAGAATGTGTGTGTGTCTGTGTGTCTGTGAATTAATATATAAGGCAGTGCACCAGCAGAACCATAATCAACAGACTAGAACCAATAAAAAGTAAATATGGTACATATATTTGAATGTATATACACGAACAGATACAGAAGTAAACGCGCGTTCATTAATTGTATAGACCTAATGTGAATCGTACATACATGCATACGTATAGAATGAGCTTATACAAATAGCTAGCCATTGACTACAATGATGTATCGAATAAAGATGCAGTTAACATAGAATGACTAACGGCTATAAACACTCACATCAGATTTAAACATACATACATACATACATACGTACATACATACACACACACACACACACACACACACACACACACACACACACACACACACACACACACACACACACACAGATATATATATATATATATATATATATATATATGTCTCTTAAAAGATAGACCTCAAAATCGATGCATTGAAGATACTTTATTGCAGCAACAATTATAATAACAGAAACAACCACAATAAGCCAAACTTATGCACATTTCAATAGAGTATCCAGGATAAATAAACCACATCGCAAGATGTCTCGTAAAATATTGTAACATATTACAACATATTACAAATTGCTGGATACTCCATCTCTTCAGGGTCGCATTATTGCCATCACCAATACTACTATTATTAGCAAAACACACACATCATCCGTGTATGTGGGTGGGTATATATATATGTGTGTGTATGTATATGTATGTGTGTGTATGTGTATATATGTATGTGTGTATATGTATGTGTATAAGTATATATGTGTATATGGGTTTTTTATATATATATGTAATTTTTTATATATATGTGTGTATGTGTGGATATGTATATGTGTTTATTTTTGTATGGTTATGTTTGTTTGTGTGTATATATGTGTACATGTGTGTATATGTGTTGGTATGTATGTGAATGTGAGTTATGGTTGTATGTATGTGTGTAAGTTTATATGTATGTGTATGTATATGTATATATATGTGTGTATATATATGTATGCATGTGTGTGTATGTAGATGTATGTGTGTGTATACATGTATATATGTATACATATAGATGTGTGTATATGTTTGTATGTGTGTATGTGCATATGTATAGGTGTATGTATGTGTATATATGGAGGTATAGCTATATGTATGTATGTATGCACGTATGTGTGTATATGAGTATGTATACGTATATATGTATATGTATGTGTGTATCTGTGTGCGTTTATATGTGGGTGTATATGTGTGTGTATATGTATGTGTGTATATGTATGTACATGGATATGTGTATGTATATATGTGTTTGTGTGTATATGGTTATATAGGTTATATATTAAAAAAATATATATAGATATATATGGGTGTGTGTATGTAAGTATAGGTATATATGTGTATGTGTGTGTGTGTGGGTGTGGGTGTGTGAGCGGGGGTGTGTGTGCGTGTGTACGGGTGGGTATAATTGATATATTATGGTTATAGAAAGATCTATTAGGAAATCTTGATGTATATGGGGGAAAAATTTTTGGCGAGGGATTTTTACGCTGTAAACCGGGCGGTGTACGTCACTGGATTTGATTTGATTTGATTGTTTACATTCTGAAAGAAAATAACGATGGTAGGTTGCGTACCGTCGATTATTCTTTCCCCCTCTTGGATGATGTGTGTGTTTTGCTAATAATAGTAGTATTGGTGATGGCAATAATGCGACCCTGAAGAGATGGAGTATCCAACAATTTGTAATATGTTGTAATATGTTACAATATTTTACGAGACATCTTGCGATGTGGTTTATTTATCCTGGATACCCTATTGAAATGTGCTTATTGTGGTTGTTTCTGTTATTATAATTGTTGCTGCAATAAAGTATCTTCAATGCATCGATTTTGAGGTCTATCTTTTAAGAGACATATATATATATATATATATATATATATATATATATATATATATACAAAAACTCACCTGTGAGCTTTTTGCTAAGACTGTTAACAGATACTATATATTTTGTAAAATTTTATATATATATATATATATATATATAGAGAGAGAGAGAGAGAGAAACACATTATATATATATATATATATATATATATATATATATAAGCAATGTTAATTCTCTAAATGAAGTATTAACAGTAACTGCACGATAAAGTGTAGTATATTGCCACTTAAGTGTGGCTGACCCCTAGGGGTGGATGTTACTGTTGCTTTTAGCCCCAGGAGGACATCTCCTCCAGCTGGCTTATCGACACACGACTGTGTCCTGTTTGCCAAGGGAGTTATCCCTCTCACCACGACCAGCAGCACGAACGTATCCGGATTTCAGGGTTATTTCCCTTCTTCGGCGTTCGACAGCTGATGACCTTGGTGAGAGAGAAAAACCTGGCAAAATCTTATATCTTCTTTTCCAGTGACATTCTTCACTGATATTGAAAAGGTGAAAACAAGCAATGTTAATTCTCTAAATGAAGTATTAACAGTAACTGCACGATAAAGTGTAGTATATTGCCACTTAAGTGTGGCTGACCCCTAGGGGTGGATGTTACTGTTGCTTTTAGCCCCAGGAGGACATCTCCTCCAGCTGGCTTATCGACACACGACTGTGTCCTGTTTGCCAAGGGAGTTATCCCTCTCACCACGACCAGCAGCACGAACGTATCCGGATTTCAGGGTTATTTCCCTTCTTCGGCGTTCGACAGCTGATGACCTTGGTGAGAGAGAAAAACCTGGCAAAATCTTATATCTTCTTTTCCAGTGACATTCTTCACTGATATTGAAAAGGTGAAAACAAGCAATGTTAATTCTCTAAATGAAGTATTAACAGTAACTGCACGATAAAGTGTAGTATATTGCCACTTAAGTGTGGCTGACCCCTAGGGGTGGATGTTACTGTTGCTTTTAGCCCCAGGAGGACATCTCCTCCAGCTGGCTTATCGACACACGACTGTGTCCTGTTTGCCAAGGGAGTTATCCCTCTCACCACGACCAGCAGCACGAACGTATCCGGATTTCAGGGTTATTTCCCTTCTTCGGCGTTCGACAGCTGATGACCTTGGTGAGAGAGAAAAACCTGGCAAAATCTTATATCTTCTTTTCCAGTGACATTCTTCACTGATATTGAAAAGGTGAAAACAAGCAATGTTAATTCTCTAAATGAAGTATTAACAGTAACTGCACGATAAAGTGTAGTATATTGCCACTTAAGTGTGGCTGACCCCTAGGGGTGGATGTTACTGTTGCTTTTAGCCCCAGGAGGACATCTCCTCCAGCTGGCTTATCGACACACGACTGTGTCCTGTTTGCCAAGGGAGTTATCCCTCTCACCACGACCAGCAGCACGAACGTATCCGGATTTCAGGGTTATTTCCCTTCTTCGGCGTTCGACAGCTGATGACCTTGGTGAGAGAGAAAAACCTGGCAAAATCTTATATCTTCTTTTCCAGTGACATTCTTCACTGATATTGAAAAGGTGAAAACAAGCAATGTTAATTCTCTAAATGAAGTATTAACAGTAACTGCACGATAAAGTGTAGTATATTGCCACTTAAGTGTGGCTGACCCCTAGGGGTGGATGTTACTGTTGCTTTTAGCCCCAGGAGGACATCTCCTCCAGCTGGCTTATCGACACACGACTGTGTCCTGTTTGCCAAGGGAGTTATCCCTCTCACCACGACCAGCAGCACGAACGTATCCGGATTTCAGGGTTATTTCCCTTCTTCGGCGTTCGACAGCTGATGACCTTGGTGAGAGAGAAAAACCTGGCAAAATCTTATATCTTCTTTTCCAGTGACATTCTTCACTGATATTGAAAAGGTGAAAACAAGCAATGTTAATTCTCTAAATGAAGTATTAACAGTAACTGCACGATAAAGTGTAGTATATTGCCACTTAAGTGTGGCTGACCCCTAGGGGTGGATGTTACTGTTGCTTTTAGCCCCAGGAGGACATCTCCTCCAGCTGGCTTATCGACACACGACTGTGTCCTGTTTGCCAAGGGAGTTATCCCTCTCACCACGACCAGCAGCACGAACGTATCCGGATTTCAGGGTTATTTCCCTTCTTCGGCGTTCGACAGCTGATGACCTTGGTGAGAGAGAAAAACCTGGCAAACTCCCTTGGCAAACAGGACACAGTCGTGTGTCGATAAGCCAGCTGGAGGAGATGTCCTCCTGGGGCTAAAAGCAACAGTAACATCCACCCCTAGGGGTCAGCCACACTTAAGTGGCAATATACTACACTTTATCGTGCAGTTACTGTTAATACTTCATTTAGAGAATTAACATTGCTTGTTTTCACCTTTTCAATATCAGTGAAGAATGTCACTGGAAAAGAAGATATAAGATTTTGCCAGGTTTTTCTCTCTCACCAAGGTCATCAGCTGTCGAACGCCGAAGAAGGGAAATAACCCTGAAATCCGGATACGTTCGTGCTGCTGGTCGTGGTGAGAGGGATAACTCCCTTGGCAAACAGGACACAGTCGTGTGTCGATAAGCCAGCTGGAGGAGATGTCCTCCTGGGGCTAAAAGCAACAGTAACATCCACCCCTAGGGGTCAGCCACACTTAAGTGGCAATATACTACACTTTATATATATATATATATATATATATTATATATTATATATTATATATACATATATATACATATACATAAAAATATTTCTACAAAATATCGGAGGGCTGTTGCACGGCAACTGTAAAACAAAAATCTCGTTCCTGAGAGTGCTTGTTGTATGCAATCAAGCTCTATGCATAGCACTTGTGGAAACCCATCTTAGACCTGATATAGGGGATGCAGAAATACACATACAACAATATGTTGTCATACGCGCAGATAGAAAAGAAAGGAGCCATGATGGAATTGCTGTGTACGTCTGAGAGGACCTCACGCTCCAGGTCCTGCTGTCATATTCAAATTCAGTGTGCGATGTTCAAATGGTACACATAAGACAACTTAATATTGTCATATGTACTACATATCGCCCACCGGATGCTCCAAACCATACAGGTAAGTTTGAAGACTGCCTAGCAAAGATAGTTCTCACGAAACTGGAACAACACATCAGTGTATTCTTTTTGGGTGACTTTAACTTTCCCAATGTGGGATGGTCTGGGGGCCAGTTGCTCCTAGGAATGACACACCACCAGCAAGCACAAGCAGCGTATCTGCTCCATCTTACCAATGCTTCTTTCATGGAGCAAACTGTGCTGCAACCAACCAGGGCAAATAATATATTGAATCTCTGCTTCACGAACAATATGGACATTATCCATAATGTTAAAGTGACACCGTCGCTGGTTGCGGATCACAACATAATAGAGCTGTCAATGTATGGACCAACATCCCATAGCCTATGCAAAGCATCGAAAATCTCTCCAAATTAAATTTTCATAAAGCAGAATGGAAGTTGATTGAAAAAGAGATCCTCAAACAAGATTGGCCTAAATGTGTCTCCACACCAGACATTGACATGAAACAAGCATTCATTCCATAATGTAAGCCATATATGGCAAATCTGTCCCAGTGCGCAGGGCCAACATATACAAAAACAGGATCGCTAGGAAAGGAATATTCTTATGAGACGACGGACAAAGATTACGAACCGCCTGAGCAAGCACCCCAAAAGTAGTGAGAAGTCTCACCTGGAGAGAGCGCTATTGGAGATTGAGAAAATTTTGCTTCAATCTCACGAAAATGAGAGAGCAGATTAGGAACCTTAGGATATAGAAATCGAACCTTAAAACTTTCCTTAACTTTGCCAAAGCAACAGCCTTAGTACGCCACAGGATAAGATTCCTCTTCGGAAAAGATGACTCCCTCGCAGGAAACCCAAAGAGGATAAGTGAAATACTAACAGTTCCAAAGTGTGTTCACTGCACCTTTAGGAAACAGGCAAGTGAACAAACCAGCAGAATTCTTTGCCATTTTACCTGTAACCAAAGAGGCGAAAATTAATTACATCGACATTGAAGATGTAACACTCGCCATAGATGAGGTTGACACAAACTCAGCTGCTGTCTCTGATGCATTCTCAGCGGCCCTTCTCTAATCATGCAATGGAACCCTTGCAAAACCACTGCAGCTTCTTTTTCAGAGCTGTCTTGCAAGTGGTAAGCTACCAGACAGACTGAAGGAAGGGATGATACGCTCTATCCATAAGGGAGGAAACAGAGTAGATGCTACAAATTATAGGTCTATGTCTCTGGCCACACATCATCAAAGTCATGGAACGAATAGTCTGCAAAAAACTAATCTCGTTCCTTAGAGAAAATGACTTCCTGACTGACACCCAGCATGGATTTCGACCAGGCAGAAGCTGCCTAACATATCTCTTGCAGCACTACGACTGGGTGCTAAATTACTCAAGTGTGGATGTGAAATATCTTGACTTCACAAAAACCTTTGATAAAGTCGACCATGTCACAAACTGCGCGATCTCAGCATAGTCGGAAAACTTGGAGAGTGGCTGCATGACTTTCTAAAATAAAAGATAGATGTCAGGCAGTGGTGGCCAATGGAGCCACCTCCAAGGAAACAGAAATAGCAAGTGGTGTTCCACAGGGCACTGCCGTAGGGCCACTGCTATTCATAATGACCCTCTCAGACATGCCCTCAGCTGCTCAGATAGATACCCTTGCTAGCTATGCCGATGACACAAAAGTCTCTCAGACAATACAAAATTCTGGAAATACTGTACATCAAAATTATCCGCAAACTAGTTTCGAAATAAACATTTTCTTACCAAAAATATCTGTTTCTCATCAGTACGGACCGTTAAATAAATATAATTCTCAGAATCGTATACTAGTTGTTCCCCACGAATAAAGCACGTGTACACGGTTCTGTTAATTATATTTATAGTAAGATTCAAAAGTTTTCGTTTTGGCGCGCTAAATCCGGGAATATCTCTGCAGAAAATTGTTTCTGCATCGAATATACCAACTTTGAGAACGTAGTTATGGTTAATTAAATTAAAACATTAGGGTAAAAAATTGGATATTAATTAATATCAATTTAATACCAGGGAACAAGGACATTAAAAGAATCAAGGAGATTCAGAAAAAATATCTATGATCTCAAAGGAATATTATATATACATATACAATAATCTTTTGAGATCTCAGATATTTTTTCTGAATCTCCTTGATTCCTTTAATGTGCTTGTTCCCTGGTATTAAATTGATATTAATTAATATCCAATTTTTTTACCCTACTATTTTAATTTATATATATATATATATATATATATATGTATGTGTGTGTGTGTGTGTGTGTGTGTGTGTGTGTGTGTGTGTGTGTGTGTGTGTGTGTGTGTGTGTATAGCAGCCAAAATATTCAGAAGCGTATATTTATATAGATATTAATATTGTTATTATTTTCGAAACCAATCCAAATATTTGATAACAACAACAATATTTGGTGGTCCAAATGAGGGTTTTAGCCCTCATTTCTAGCGGGTAGACACTTTAATGTATCCTTATTATTAATATAATACATACATACATACATAGATACATAGATACATAGATACATATGTATATATATGTCTGTGTGTATGTATGTATGTATATATGTATGCATATATGTTCTCCATTCTTAATTTTCTCCATTTTTTTCTCTCTTTCCCTGACTATCCTGTTTATCTCTCGGAAGAGTGAATATTTGAAACGAAAACGATGCTTCCCATTTTTAACCTATTTCGTGAGCGTCGACCTAATACACCGTTGTTTTATTTTGCTTTCTTCCCCACGATATCCAATCTATTCTTCGCTACCAACAAAAAAATAAAAGACAAAAAAGGAAAGAAATGACAGAAATTAATTTGAGGAAGAGTCAGCTGCTACGTTTATCAGGGGAACATTCTGATACATTCAATTCTCTGAGACAATTTAGGAAGAAGTATATTTTACGATATATATGAGTTCGACAATTAAATTAAAATTTATAATTGGCTAAACAAGGATTAAAAACCGAGTGCACGCACTCGTATATTTTGAAATCTTTCTCATGTGAATACTCTTTGCGTTAGCAAATTTTGATTTGTGTGTGTGTGTGTGTGTGTGTGTGTGTGTGTGTGTGTGTGTGTGTGCATGTGTATTTGTGTGTATGTATGTGCGTGTGTGCGTGCGTGCGTGTGTGTGTGTTGGCATGTACAAGACGTTCAGTTATTGTGACGGAAGCTCGGGTGGATTTATGCATCATGACTTTTATGATCTCCCTAGAGTACTGGCAACGTATATGAAATGTGCGATTTGTAAATGAAATGTAACTCGATTCACAGAGTTACTGTGCCACAATCTACCTCCTACGCAGGCACATACACGCGGGCGAGAGCACACACACATACACATACATACACACACACGTGCACTTAGATCCTTAATGTCGCTGATGAGTCGCAAAATATCGGGATAAAAAGATGAGATAAGGGCAGCACAATAAGCAGCTACGTTTGCGCTAAAATTGCTAGAAATAGCAACGAAATCTCCCTCCCTACAACATAATTACCTTTCCATTTATACCCTCACAACCAAGGAAGACTAACTCAACCGAAACTATATAAAACCAATATCAACTTCAATGCGTCGCAGTCTGACAATAGCTTAGCTGGCCGAAACTTCGAAATTACTGTCAATAATATTCTTGCTTTGAGTATCCCGTCGCATTAATGTAAAACTGCTTTTATTGTGTTGGTATTTCGTCGCTTACGATGTCGAGGGTTCCAGTTGATCCGATCAATGGAACAACCTGCTCGTGAAATTGACGTGCAAGTAGCTGAGCACTCCACAGACACATGTACCCTTAACGAACTTCTCGGGGAGATTCAGCATGACACAGAGTGTGACAAGGCTGGCCCTTTCAAATACAGGTACAACAGAAACAGGAAGATAAAGTGAGAGAAAGTTGTGGTGAAAGAGTACAGCAGGGTTCGCCACCATCCCCTGCTGGAGCCTCGTGGAGCTTTAGGTGTTTCGCTCAATAAACACTCACAACGCCCGGTCTGAGAATCGAAACCACGATCCTATGACCACGAGTCCGCTGCCCTAATCACTTGGCCATTGCGCCTCCACGCTTTAATTATAACTGTATATAAAAGCAAACATTAATATAACAGCTCTGCCCCAACATGAGTGCTTTCGCAGCATTGACGGAAAATACGAAAAGTTGCAGCAACACCCAATATACTTTTCTACGACAAACATACTGGTACCTACTAAAAAAGCGCTACCTGAAAACTTCTCTACAGAAAACAAAACTTAATCAAAAGACTCAGATGGAAAAATTATCACTATGAAAAAGACCAAAAGGAAAAACATCCTATCAACAACAATGGATTCAAGTTGGTCAAATGTCCACCTTCTAAACCATTACTATAACCTTTCACAAATTACCTATTTTCAATGATTAAGTAAATAAAATTAAATAAGCGAATGAATGAACTGCAGAAAGAACTAAAACAGAAAAATCAACCACATAAAATCTATTTGCAAAACAACTTCTACCAGATAAATTAAACTATATATAACTGCTTTCGTTCTAACACAATCTCTAACATTTTCCCCGCCACCTACACACAAAATACAAAGTATCCAGCTTTAAGTGATATAAACACTACAGCTAAGGAAATAGCTACTAAACTTAAAATAGATGACAAAGTAGATATATTGATTTCAAATTTTGGTTGAAGCCCAGCAGTTTCAGAAAAAGGGTTAAGCCGATTACATCGACCCCAGTGTTCAATTGGTACTTAATTAATCGACCCCGAAAGGATGAAAGACAAAGCTGACCTCGATTCAGAACGTAAAGAGGGACGAAATGGTGCTATGCATTTTGCATGCTGTGCTAACGATTCTGCCAGCACACCGCCTTATACAGAGTAGATATATTAACACCCAAATGCAGATACATGACTATGAAATACCACAAACAAAACTTCAATAGCATCTCATCTGTTAGACTAATAAATCCTTCCAAACCGGACATAGGTATCATTAATAAAAAAAAGATCACAGACTAATTCTCACCTAAGATAAAAACAATATCGACATTACCCCTCTGGAGTAACACTTACAAGATCCCAAATGAAAATGCATGCCATTTCTTCTAGTTTGACATCAGAGATTATTATGCAACAATAACTGAACCTAGTCTTAGAGCTACTTTAAACTTCACTAAAACCATAACCATGATAAACAACACCAAAATGGAAACAATAGTTCAAGCAAGGATGTCACTCTTCTTTCATAACAATGCTTTCAGGAGTAAGGAAAACAATAAAGAACCATTTTATCTAAGTCTGGGTTCAGACAACTCGGCAGAGATAAGCGACGTTTTTGGTCTTTACATACTAGAAAATTTAGAAAACAAATTTCCAGCTATATTAACTGGCCTATATAGGAACGATGGTGTGCACCCAGTGAGAAACTGTAATCCACAAAATAGTGATAACTTAAGGAAGGAACTATATCACTTCTTTAAAAACTTTGGCTTCTCTATTACAGTAGAAACACAACTAAAGTTAGTCAACTTCCTAGATGTTGTAAGATCCAATATATACATAGACCCCCTCCCAAAATTATCAAAAACTTTGTAAAGTACATGTCTCTCAGACTTTTCTCTTTATCTTCAAATGAAAAATGCTAAACGAAATAGAAACTCCATATAACGAAGCTCTCGGTAACAGTGGTTGCAAGGAAAGAGTGCCATGTATAAACAACAAACCTCCCTCAAGTAATAAAATACGTAAGAATAGAAAAAGAAAAATTAGCTGGTTTAATGCCCCACCTTCAATATGCAAGACTCCACATTAATAACTACATTATTTTTCAAAATACTGCAAAAATACTTCCACCCCAACTGCAAATGCTACAAATTAATAAACAGACACAACGTAAAATTGCCTTACTCCACAACCGACAACTCTGAAACAACTGTAGCTAATTACAACTAGCAAAAATTGTCTAAAAGTGAAAATCTAAATGACACATATAACAATTGCAATTGTAGAACACCTTTATCCTGCCCTCTAGAAGGAAACAATTTTTCAAGAAATATCGCATATAGTATAACGGTAACTACGAACACGACACCAATTACTATATCTACATGTATAGAAAGTACAGCAAACTAATTCAAGGCACGATACAAACAACACTTTCGTAACCGAAAGAGGAAACATGATACATCAATATTCAAATAAATATGAAAACTAAAACAGAAAAAATATAAATATAATTAGTCCACTGGTAGCAAATAGAATTTCTAAAATTTTTTTTGCTACCTTCAGATTTATTAATATATATATATATATATATATATATATATATATATATATATATATATATATATATATATATATATATATATATATATATATATATATATATATTTATATATATATATGTATATATAAAAGTAACCGACAGAATAAGTAATAAGCTTACAAAGAATAAGTCCCGAGTTCGATTTCTTCGACTTAAAACACTTTAAGGCGGTGCTCCAGCATGACCGCAGTCAAATGCCTGAAACATGTAAAGGATAAAAGAATATACATGTATATATATATATATATATATATATATATATATATATATATATATATATATATATATATATATATATAATCAGGAGAATAACTAGGATAACAATGCCTGTCATCGCCACAGATGGAAGAAGTAGGTGACACTTTTCAGAGAGCACGTATTCTGCATGACGAACTTAGCGTGCTGCTCGAAAGCACACTACTAGTGTAGTAGATAAGGAAAGCTTGGTCTGCAATGTTTGCAGTCGTGTATGCTTGTGAAGAGCAAGGCTCATTAGCCACAAACGGAGCCGGAAATGCAAAATATAAGTTAGTCCTAGAGCGCACAATGTTCCTGAAAGTCAGCAATGGTCTTCCTCGGTCACGAGTGGACGGCCATCATATATATATATATATATATATATATATATATGTATGTATGTATCAAATTGTGTGTCTTTGCGCATGTTCACCACCACCACCACCTGATAACCGGCGTTGGTTTGTTTACGTCCCTGTAACTTTCCATCACTGTAAATTAGCGTCATCGATAAAATATGCACCTGATTTGTTCGACTAAACTCTTCATGGCGATGCCTCAGCATGGCCGTAGTCCAGTGAATGAAACAAAAGATAGACTCTTGCATACATTTATTGAATATATATGATCGTGTATGCGCGCACGAGCGTTTGTGGCTGAGTATATGTTCAGCTAAATGAAGCATTCAGATGCTTGCAGAATTAGACTTAAGTAATTAAAAATTGAAATATACTCATCCTGGCTGAAGATAGAATATCTTCTTAAAACCTTAAAGTGCATGCCACTACGCCTGTGTATACATGTCAGCAATATAACCGATATATGTGTGAATATAATTAACAGCATGTTACGACCTTTTATCTGAAATAAATTGTTATTTAACCACCAGGGGCAAGTTTGACTATCGTGTGTAATGAAAGTGTAAAAGTAAACCAAATGAAAAGAATATATTTTCGTTTACATCTAGTTTCATGTATACTCATGTATGCACTCTTTAGCGCGTGCGCGCACTTGTGCGTATGGGCGGGCCTATATATGCATACGTGTGAATGAGTGTGGATGCGTATGCATATGTATCCCTAAGTATCGCTCATACATTAGTGTGTGTAAGCACATATTGAAGTTGTATATGGATGTGTGTATGTGCTTTGGCTAAATGAACAGTTGGTTACATTTTAGGTTTAAATATATTAAAGAAGGAGGTTAGCATGGTGTTAAGTGACAGTAAATTGTCCTAAAAAAGTGAAAGTAAATTAGAACAGAAATAGGAAGTGATGACAGTGACACATGAAATTTTTCACAAAAGGAACATAAAAAATTCCCTCATTATGCCACCTCCACAGCTACTGTTGTGTCGACGCCCCCAGATGATGAAGTAGGCTAGCCCAATACATAGATATAGAGGGAGAAGTCTAGACGTCGAAGTAGTTGAGTAGAGGTCATCCGAACGTGCGATATAACAGGTACCTACATGTATAGAATCTTCTAGTAGTATGCTAAGTATTTCAGAAACAGCAGCTGAGGTACACCGTTCCAATATAATACACCCAGTAAAGAACACTACTGAGTAAACAATACGATGGCTTGCATGTCGACACATGACAGACAACACAGTTACGTGTTAGCATTGCAATAATCCAGCACGATGAATGAGCTGTAAAGAAAGAATCGAAGGGAATCGGTGGCGTTGTTTCTGTGAATTCACTATAAATAGTTACTATTAATAGGCGCAGGCGTAACTGTATGGTAAGAAGCGTGTTTCCCAATCACATGGTTCCGGGTTCAGTCACACTGCGTGGCACCTTGGGTAGGTGTCTTGGGCCGACCAAAGCCTTGTGAGTGAATTTAGTAGCGGGAAACTGAAAGAAGCCCGTCGTATATATATGTATGTGTGTTTTTGTGCGTGTTTGTCCTCTCATCACCGCTTGACAACCGACGTTGGTGTGTTTACGGCAAAAGTGTTCGATAGAATAAGTACTAGGCTTTAAAAAAATAAGTCTTGGGGTCGATTTGTTCGACTAAAACCTTTCAAGGCAGTGCTTCAGCAAAAACAGAATACAAGAATTATAACCCTTCAATAATTTACTCCTTGAACATAATTAGCGATAAATCTTAAGTATCATAACACATTATACATTTAAATATTCATCCCATGCGTAAGTAAACGTTATACAACAAGCACAAAAATACCGACTTAATACAACAAGGTACAATTAAATACAATAAATAACCTGTGGAATATACAAACTTGATACGACCCTAGAAGAAAAATACGGTGTCTCGATAAGATATTATCTATCAAATGTTTACTCATGCACACAACGGTTTTCCAGCAGTCTTAGCTCCAGATTCATCCAAATTAAACATTTTACAGACACAGACATCATGTAATAGTAATAATTTAATTCCCAGGCGATTGCTGTTATCTTATTAATAATTATGTCGCTAACCAAGCCTTTGCAGCATACCTTTGATTATCCGCTAAAAACATCATTAAGGCAGAAATACACTCTCCAATTTCCAGCTATAATCATATAAGAGCACACATGTTTAAAACTAAATATAATGCTACAAGATTGCCTCCTAATTCCTAGATCTGATACCGTACGTTTCACATAAATTTCGCACGGAAACAACAAGGTTCAGTTCACTTACAAATTTTCCCCTTTCTTGAATTGTGATGATTTGTGTTTACATCATCAATCGTCACTGATTCTTGCATTGTACTTATGTACAGTATAGGAGTCAGTGGTGGATTATATCTCTTCATTATGGATAAAAGTAAGCAAAGTGACATAAAAATGTCCTCAAAATC
>NC_142928.1:132623277-132638277 GCF_046866305.1 Octopus bimaculoides
AAGAGAATAAACAAACTGAATTTAGGAAAGAAAAATTTAATATTAGGTTATCTTAATAATTTTACAACGCAAAAATATTACGGAGTCTTTTGACCACGAACAAAAGACCTTAATGAACAATTAACAATTAAAATTTGACAATAATAAGGTTCTTAATAAACAATACTTCTGCGCTAAGTCTCTTGTCTCCAGTCGTCCGCAATTACAACATATTTAAATTATAGCGTAGTGCAATAGAAAATTTTTTAAACTCCTTTTGAAATGTTCAGTTATATATATATGTATTTTTGTAGTCTGTAAATCATAGGCGCAAACATGGATGCATGGTAAAGAAGCTTACTTTCCAACCATATGGTTTCCAGTTTAGAACCACTGGGCGGCACCTTGAGTAAGTGTCTTCCATATAGCACCATATAGCATCAAGCCAACTTATACCATGCGAGCGAATTTGCTATACGGAAACTGTGAGTGGCAGCCATTGGTATGTGTGTGTGTGTGTGTGTGTGTGTGTGTGTGTGTGTGTGTGTGTGTATGTGTGTGTATATTTATATATATATACATCCAAGTTTGGCTGAGTGGTAAGAAGTTTGCTTCCCAACCACATTGTTCCGAGTTCAGTCACACTGCGTGGCACCTTAAGCAAGTGTCATCTACTATAACCTCAAGCTAACCAAAGCCTTGTTAGTAGGTGAGTGGATTTGGTAGACGGAAACTGATAGAAGCTCATCGAATCTATATATATATATAAATATATATATATATATATATATATATATATATATATATATATATATATATATATATATATATATATATATATATATACATATAAGTGTGTGTGTGTGTGTGTGCGTGCGTGCGTGTGTATATGTAAGTGTAAATATTCCAAGAAAAGCAGGTTTATGGCTGAGACCGAAATTGCTGGTAACCTTTCAGCTTCTCTGAAACGAGACGCCAAAACGCAGCTGCGTTGAATGCCGTGGGTAGCAGTCGCAAATAATTGTCATGAAAACCGAAATGCACGTGCATCTCGTGGAGGTTAAAATAGAGCAGCAATGTTGGAAGGGACACGGGCTAGAGATCATAATCCAAGCAGCTCAACAAACTCTTGAAGAGATTGCAGAAAACATCGTGATTAGTGACGAAACTATGTTGAAGGTGACGGCGAAGGGCAGGAGGCCACAGTGCTTCGAATGTGGCGAAAAAGGCCACATACGGGTAAACTGCCCCGTCCTAAAAGGAGAAACAGCGCCGCCAGCAGAGTCTCCATCAGAGGTCATAGAAGAAGTGACCACACCATTAATCGAAAACAAGGAAGATAAAGAAGGATGGACTAATGTAACCCATAAAAAGGAAAAAAGTCCCCAAGAGAAAAATTGCCAACCCCACAATACTTCTGTGCTAAGTCTCTTGTCTCCAGTCGTCCGCTTCCACTTCCAGCTCCAGCAAAAGAAAAAAAAAACTCCCCCACCCGCAGACTCACATGACATACAAACAACCCCCTTCATCCCAAACACGAACGAAGAAATAAACCTGTAGAGTCTACCCCTCCCAGTCCCGGGAAATATTTCCCCTCCAAACTAGAAACGAGCTTGATAGCAGTGAATGAGAACAACCAGGCATTAATGAACAGACTTAAAAACACTCCAACCGCAAAAGAATACACCAGTCATTATACTACTCTGCCGGAAGGAATTGTAATCTATGAACTCGACAGGGAAAATTACAATATATTGCATAGCTACCACTCGAAAGACATAGGCCCTCCAAGAATGGACTTTTGCAAGTCCATGTACGAGGGCCTAGTCGAAAAGACTCCGCAAGACACGGAAGATAGAGAGAGGGGATTATAATCCCTTCTCCTTCGAAAGGTAAGCCACATTTCATGGTTTCGCTCACAGTAGGATGTTTAAATGATCGTGACCTGGGGTCGGATTGGAAGCAAGGTCGCTTTCTTAATGACCTCAGGTCACATAGTCTGGATGTAATAGTGGCCACGGAGACCAGGCTGAGTGGGTTGCGGGCCCTTTCCCCACTCCTGAACTGCTACGAGAAATTTATTTCTGCAAGCCAGTCGGGGGGAGGGGGGTGTCGCGATCCTACTCAGGTTTCCGAGACTACAACGATCTTTATCGACCCGGAAGGCAGGCTAGTCGTTCTTGACGTGACAACCAGCGGTAAGACTTTCAGGCTGGTAGGTGTCTATGCCCCCTGCGGGGCTGGACAATCTGATTTTCTTAGAATCCTAGAAAATTTCCTAGGCACGTCTCACACTTTAGTACTGCTAGTTGACATTAACTCAATCTGCAATGCACGCGTAGATTGTGTTGGCTCAAAAATCCGAATAGAAGAGGAAACCCATGCCTCCCGATCTGCTCAGTCGCTTTCAGGTGGCAGATCGGTACAGACTAGAATTTCCGAACGCTCCAGTGTGGACCTGGATGATAAGCGACGGATCTTCTAGATCTTATTTAGATTGAATTTTAGTTAGACGGAAAGACAAGGAGATAGGTAGTTGTCCACAATTCCACCTTGTTAGCTACAGCGACCACAAACTCGTGTCGTGTAAGCTTGTATTAGATAGAATATGTAGACAAAGCCCCGGCTACTGGAAACTCAACAGGTCGCTTTTGACCTGGGAGGAGTACAGGAACCGAAATAGTCAGTTTGTAAAGAGGGCTCTCACAGGCGCTATTATTAACAACAAATGGTGGAGAGCCCTGAAAAGAGCCATAAAAATTGAGTCCATTAGATTTAGTAAGGAATTAGCTGCTAAGAAGAATAGAAAAGAAAGGAACTTAGTTAAGGCCTTAGAAGAAGCATTGAAGAGAGGCAGTGCAGACCAAGTGTTGGCATCGAGATTGGCGCTCAATCAACACCTCGAGGCTAAACACCAAGGTCTAAGGTTCGTGCAATGAGTCGAGAAGGAATCAACGCTGCGAGATGGGCCCGTGTGGTAGAAGCCCAACATGGCAACGATGCCAGAATAAGGTCTATGACGAACAACCAAGGACAATTGGTAAATGAATCCGAGGAGATGTGCAACGTTTTTTTACGAGCATTTCCGCCAGCATTTCGGGAGGAGCGGCGGACCGGAGTGCAGGGTGGAACCTACGGACTTCCTCGCCGGTTTGCCGCGTCTCTCGGGGTGGTATGCGGAATGCTGTGAAGGACCGATCACAGCTGCGGAAGTAGAGGACATCTTGTCGGAGTGTCGCGGGAACAGGTCGCCGGGACTGGATGGTCTTCCCTACTAATTCTATTATAGTATGCCAGACTTGTTTGGGCACCTACTGGCTTGTGTTTTTACGAACTGGCAACAGAATGGGTTCATCCCTAGACCTGTGAGCCGGGGAGTAGTGACGTTGCTCAGAAAGGACCCAAACAAAGGGCACATTATAGTTAACGTTCGGCCCATCACACTGCTTAACACAGAGCTGAAGATTTTGGCCAAGGTATAAGCGAAAAGATTGGCGCGGGTCGTGGGTGGACTAGTCGGGGAGGCACAAACCGGTATGAACCGGCCAGGGACGGTTCATACACACTCGTGTATGAACCGTCCCGGGCCGGTTCATACACGACAATCTCCATCTTATACACTGTATGTTAGAGCGAGTTAATAGGGTTTTTGACAAGGGTGGGGCGCTGGTGCATTTAGACCAGGCTAAAGCTTTCGATATGGTCGACCATCGGCATCTGGTGACGGTTCTGGCGGTTGTCGGGCTGGGCCCGGTCTTTCGGAGTTGGATCTTAGCTTTATACAGCAACATCGACTCGATCGTTCGGGTGAACGGCTTCTTTTCGGAGACGTTCTTTATCAAGGGCTCAGTTCGTCAAAGATGTCTGCTCTCCCCACTCCTGTACGTGATAGCCCTCGTGCCATTACTGCGGAAGCTGGAGGGTTTGAGTGGCGTCCCGCGAGAGCTAGGTCTTGGAAGGTTAGTGACGCCATATGCGGACGACATCACCGTCATCGTATCTGTAGTGAGTCACCTACAGAGGGTAGGTGAAGCCGTGAAAAAATACGAGGCGGTGGCAGGAGCAAAAATTAACCGCGAAAAGTCGGTCGGCTTGCAGCACGGCACCTGGAGAGGCAAATTGATGTCGTCTAACAGCGTCGCGGGACGTTGAACAGACGGTCCGGTGAAAATGCTCGGAGTCTGGTTCGGGTCGAACTTACAATTCGAGAAGAATTGGAGCCAGGTCGCTGGCAGGGTGGCTCATCTAACCCAGACTTGATCTGAGTGATGGCTATCCCTGAAAGGAAGGGTGGAGGTCGCAAATGTGTGTATCGCATCTGTGATAACCTACCGCCTAACTGTCATGCCTTGCCCCGATTCGTGGCCACACAAGATGGAACGATTGCTTTTCCACTTTTTGTGGAAGGGCAGAGGACCTCTTGTAAAGCGGTCTATCTGTTGCCAACAACCGCTAAACGGTGGGCTAGGAATGCCGTAGCTTATGATGCGCAATTACGTGCTAAGGCTAAGGCATCATTGGCTTTACCTGGATGGTGAACGGGTGTGGTCTCCGTTCATCAAACTGTTGCTTCCTCGGTTCACTAGTTTTAGTGAACAAGAACCATGGATCAAACGTAGACCAAAGTTGTGTGCTTGGCAGGCCGAGTGTCGTAAGGCACTCGCGCTACTCTGAAGCACGGGTAATGCTGGTAGCGTGGGCTCCACTTCATCATTCTATAGAGGGTTGGTAGAGGCCAAGTGTGATGACGCCCTGGGAGAAACTCTGGGCTTCGACGAAGGCCAACTGGCCAGCCTGTTCCAAAGTACGTTCGGGCCTGGACCCTTGGACAACTTCCAGAGGTCCTTAGACTGGTAATGTTACCGAGGAGCCTTACCAGTTCACGATAAACTCGCAAGGCACGGTGCCTCATGCTCAACCGCCTGCCCAAGATGTGGGCGGGACGGTGAAACTGTTCTGCGCGCATTTTGGCAGTGTGCGAAAATTTCGGAGCTGTGGGTTTGTGTTGAACGACTGATGTCTAGGCTTGGAAGAGTACAGATGTCGTCCTAGTCTGTTATAAAGATCGTTCCACCTCCCTCTCTGAGCAGAGAAGGTAAGGTTTGTTCTCTCGTTGTGGCCGCTATAGCGAAAGAGGCTGTATGGAGAACACGTATGAACGGATTGGTGATAGGCACTTCCATTTCTGACCAAGGATTGACCAACTTTTTGTTTTTCTTCTACGAAGGAAGATAAGGTTAGAAAAGAAGTGCCTGTCATCGGATAGGTTCGGTAAAAGATGGATCCAGGTGGTTCGCATGTTGGGAATGAAAGGTCCAACGTGAGCACTATCCCGGAAAAAGTAAAACAAAAAGGCTCAGTGGTAGAACGTGTCTTGCAGGGTCGGAATAGTTCCTCCACTCTTTTGTGTTGTGATTTTTTTGTCTGTCCCTTCATACGTTTTATATTATCACAAAATGTTTTAATGCATTTTTGTGTAATATCATCTGATACCGAGACCCTGAATTCATTTGTACTGTCCCCTCTATGTTTGGCCTTTGTGGCTGGAATAAAATTTATTCGTAATTTGTCAGCAACGCGGAGAGAACAAGCTGTCGGCCGATTGCAAGCAGGCCAGCGTGCTCTGGTTGTTGCGAAAGCTTACAATGTCCACGTCAGCACCATCTATCACCTGCAACAGCGATACAACACCAACAGCACTGCAGACCATGCCCGCAGAGGGCGCCGCCGGGTGACCACGCCCTGGCAGGACCGCTTCATCAACCTGCAACACCTCAGTGCTCATTTCAGACAGGCCAGCGTGACAGATCGTATGACAGTGGTCCATCAGCGACGACACGGTACGACGTCGACTGGCCAACAATAACCTGCATTGCAGTCGTCCTGCTCGGGGGCCTGTCCTCACCGCCCGCCACCGTCAGACACGACTACAGTGGGCTACACAGCATCGACATTGGCGGCATCAACAATGGTAGTCGTTAATCTTCTCTGACGAGAGCCGGTACAGCGTTTCCACCTCGGGTGGCAGAGTGAGGATGTGGCGTAGGAGGGATGAACGCTACAGAGACGCATATGTCATGGAGAGAGACGCGTGAGGTGACCAAAGCATCATAGTTGGGGATGCTATAGGCTTGAATCAAAGAATTGAGCCCCATGTATTCCAAAATGTTGGTGCAGGCAGAGGGAATGGTATCACAGCGCAGCACTGTGTTGACCAGATCCTAAGACCTCACATCGCATATCAGAAGAAGAAGAAAAGATTTCTTCTTTATGTTACAGATTTCGTTGACTGTTCATCAGAGGATAAATCATGCTCCTCTCATTCTTCTTCCTACGAAAGAGAACTTATTACAAATCGTTATTTTAATCAATTACAAACTACAACTCAGCCATATTCTTCTCACTGATTTGCATACTATGCGTTTATTCGTGGTGTAATTACATAATAAATAAATATTTGAGCACACCACAGCGTGTCAATACAAAGCTAAGATAAAATTTAAAGCAATAAAACTACAGTTTTGAATCATGCCCAAACAACCTTTCATATTCTGTGTATGAAAAGATTAATAGAATGCGTTTAACACCTGTTTCAATTTCCACAGAAAACGGCTTAAAAACTGTAGCTTAGCTAATCTGAATATATCTTAGATTTTTAAATATACGCTTTGTTGTGCATGAAAATCATTACATATGCATATGTATGTATGTATGTATGTATGTATGTATGTATGTATGTATGTATGTGTGTATGTGTGCATGCACGTATTATGTATGTATGTACGTTTATATGTGTATATCAGTGTGTGGGTGTGGGTGTATTAGATCTCTATCGATATTTATCTCTGTGTGTGTATGTATGTGTGTGTATGTATGTGTGTGTATGTATGTGTGTGTATTTATACTTTTATAACAGCATAAATAAAGGAAACACGATGATTGAAAGAAACCTTTGATGCATTGGATATATATGAGTCTTTCAGCCGAAAGTAAAAGTGAGAAATGAGAGAGCGAGAGAGATAGGGAAGAAGAGAGGGGGAAGAGAGAGAGAGAGAGAGAGAGAGAGAGAGAGAGATAGAGAGAAATAAAGAGAGAAAGAGAGAGAGAGAGAGAGAGAGAGAGAGAGAGAGAGAGAGAGAAAATAGTGGGGATAGAGAGTAAAATAAAAATGAACTACAGAGATGAGTTAGGCTCAGTCTGTCAATGAGTAGGCCATGTTTTAAGTATTATTACACCAATTCCCCTTCACATCTATTTTATTACATTTTATCTATCTATCTATCTATCTATCTATCTATCTATCTATCTATCTATCTATCTGTCTGTCTTTCTGTCTGTTTGACTGTCTATCTACGTATGCATATGTGCATATACACACATACGTACATGCATGCACCCCCCACACACATCAAGGATTAAATAAAAAGAACACATGGAAATATTTAACAAAAACATAGCCAACGGAAAATTTGGCAAAACCATAGCACATGGAAAATTCGCAGCTGATTCTTCATCAATCAATGTCCAAGAGATCATAATGGCTTCGTGCTTTTAACATTGATACACTCCGTCTGGACAGCGCCAGTGCAGAGAGCTACTGGGAATAGCTAACATATACCACAAAGACAGACAGAAACATACAAAACAAATTAAAAAATAATATAACAATTGTACGTATACAACAAAAATAACAGAAAAAAATAATTATATATATACAACAGAAAAAGGCCGTACGGCTGTGTGTCTGTGTGTGTACGAACGTGTGCATGCGGGCTTGTGCGTGCATGTATGTATAACATTTCATGGGATGCATTTAAAGGTATGTTTCTAGATATATCTATGCGAATAATAATGTATGTACTGGGAAAAAAAACACAAAATTAATAAAAGAACGGTGCAATAGAGAACTCTTAATTTCCGAATACAATCAAAACACAGTATACATGCTGAAAACTAAAATACGAATATCAAACCAAGAACTCTAAGACTTTTTTCAAGTCGAATGAACGTAATTCAAACTTTTTCGAGTTCGAATGAACTTAATGAAATTGTTCCGATGTAATCCGGAAAGTTATTCGTAAAGGTAAATCTTTGTTCATACTCGCAGGTTTCTTAAAAAATGGCACACTCGTAGACACACATAGATTCACTCGTCTCTGATCTTTTATTCTTGCTTTCCTCTTTTCCCCCATGTCTCTTTCTTTGTTTATCTGGTTTTTCTCTCTCGGATGAAATGAAATTTTTCATTCATCGAATTCACTCATAAGGTATTGCTCTATATTAGAAGACACTTGCCCAAGGAGCCACACAGAGAGACTGAACCCAGAACCACGTTATAACAAGAAAGTTATAAATTTCCACCGCAGATGGCTTAAAAGCTGCAAAAGGCTTAAATATATATCCTGGATTTTTAAATGTATGCTGTGTTGTGAATAAACTGTTATTGTAATATATATCCGAAACGTCAAACATTTCCTTCTTCCACTCATTCTCGGAATGCAAATTCCTTATCTTTATGGACCATCTCGTATCCGTGTCATTAACGAAGACTATTATTAGAATGGCTCAAACTGAAATCTTTCTCTGTTCAACCGCAAAGTATAAGTGCGATTTCCCTTTACATACACAAAAGTATCATGCAACAATCTTAACAAGTACATCCTATCCGATCATTCACGATGCTGATTAGGCAGGCTTAAAATTCGATGTCTGCAAACTCCAACACGCTTAATTATCTCCTGAAAGCAATTATTTACTCAGAAAGACGTTATTAAATAAAAATAAATAAAATAAGGATAGTTGTCTACATATAGAGATTACCCAACCGGATCAAGGTGTGATGAATTATTAATGGGCTACATTTCAAGATGTAACTCGGGGCATTTAGCAGCAAATATAAACATGTGTATTGGACAGAGTATTCTAAATATACATACATTGTGCTGCAGCTTACATTTATCATCGAAATATACACAGTGGACAACATACGAGTTCAACTGAGACATTGAGATGAAAGCTATGAAATCCGATTATATATCATGTCTACGTGTGAGTATATAGACAAATGTATGTATGTATATATATATGTGTGTGTGTTTACATACATACATACATACATACATACACACACACATAAACATATATATATATATATATATATATATATATATATATACATTTTGTGTGTACGTGAGAGTATGTAGACAATGTATATATATTATGTGTATATATATAGATCTATCTATCTAACTATTTATCTATCTCTTTATCTATCTATCTATCTATCTATCTATCTATCTATCTATCTATCTATCTATCTATCTATCTATATATATATATATATATATATATATATATATATATATATATATATATATATATATATATATATATATACGCATACATACATACATACACACACGTATACATAGATATGTTATTATTATAAGAAATTCTCTAACATGATGAGAGACCATTTAGTGTAAGAGAGTACAAGAAGAAGAAATCAAGACGAAAAGAATGAATTTACTTTAGAATTGGAGGGGAAAAGCAATCAGATGAAAGAGTGCTTCAAATCTGGCAGCTAGAAAAAAAAAAAAAAACTACGGCCTTATTTGTGGAAACGCAACTGCATCTGAATGAAGACGCTAGGAGTCCCGATTCAGGCGAGATAGCACAAAGTGATCTGGAACTAAGAGACGAAATTCATTAGGGTACTTCCTGTGGTAATAAAGATAGAAAAGAGTAAGAGTGGCGACATCACGTCGATCTGACAAGGGTTATAGAGGTGGAGCTAGAGAAAGACTAATCAAATTAGAAACTCGCATCTGAATATGTACGTATATATGTTTATATACATATATATGTTTATATACATATATATGTTTATATACATATATATATATATATATATATATATATATATATATATATATATATATATATATATATATATATATATATATATATATATATATATATATATAGAGAGAGAGAGAGAGAGAGAGAGAGAGAGAGAGATTCAGTGGAGGCACAATGGCCCAGTGGTTAGGGCAGCGGACTCGCGGTCATAGGGTCACGGTTTCGATTCCCAGACCGGGCGTTGTGAGTGTTTATTGAGCGAAAACACCTCAGGCTCCACGATGCTCCGGCAGGGGATGGTGGCGAACCCTGCTCAGCCACTTGCACGTTAATTTCACGAGCAGGCTGTTCCGTTGATCGGATCAATTGGAACCCTCGTCGTCGTAAGCGACGGAGTGCCAACAACAACATATAGATTCAGATGAATTAGGTGCTTAAGTTGAGGCGCCAGAATTTAGTACGGTGTTATCCATACATTTTCAAAATAAGGTGATTAAAATCAAAATAAGCAACAGGATATCCGGAGGTAATGCAGTACGATCGTTTCAAGCAACTCCATTAAATTGAACAATGCAACCATTACATCAATTTAAATGCAGAGTAATCTTCAGCTGCATAAATACAGAGAATTAAATTAAATTAAAACAGATGGACTTTAGTATAATTTTACCTACAACCTCCAAGAAGATAAGGAGATAGACAAAGAACATGCTGTCTTCACTTCATTTGAACTTAGAACGTAACAGTAGACGAAATACCGCTAAGCATTTCGCCTGGCGTGCTAACGTTTCTGCCAGTTCGTCACCTTCTTACTACGCAGCCACGCTTGCGCCTATATAAATGTTTATATGTATATATATAATATATATATATATATATATATATATATATATATATATATATTATACACTAACGTATATGCTTCATGTCAGTCGTATGACTAGATTCAGACCTTGATTAAGCATAAGTATCTGCAAGACATTATAACTCAAGTATAATTTTTTTTCAGTTAACCCCTAAAAACATGTCCTACCAAGGAACAATAAAATAAAATAAAAACAAAATAAATAATGGTGGTGCTCCAGCATGACCACAGCTGCATGGCTGAAACGAGTAAAAGAGTAAAAATGTAATAATACTATTGTTGGAACGTCAAACAAATTAAAAGAAACAGTGATAGAAAAGAGTGATAGCATTTACATCGGAACGAAAAGCATATTTGGCATAACTGGAGAGCGCCTCGCATCGGTTGCGAATCCAATATCAACGTGATTTTGACATCTATGTGTGTATGTATGTATGTATATATGATCTTTCACTTCATAATTTTATAGTAAATTTTGTCTGGCCACCTACTTTATAGCAAGGTTGTGAAGCAAAGTGTCTGGTTTTAATGATCATCCTTTATATCTTAGGAAGGCCTTGTAGATTTTTATAGTCCCAGATATACGAACGCGTATACATGACTATTTTCGCGTATATATGTGTGTGTGAGTGTCTGTGTGTGTTTTAACTGTGCAATATATTCTATGTAGTTATATATTTGATATTTGCCTTTCATCCCTTTGGGGTCGATAAATTAAGTACCAGTTGTGTACTGGGGTTCATCTAATCGACTGACCACCCTCCCCCAAAATTTAGGGCCTCGTGCCTAGAGTAGAAAAGATTATTATCACCACCACCACCAACACAACCGCTGCTGCTACTACTACTGCTACTACGGCTACTACTACTACTACTACTACTACTACTGGTGGTGGCAGTAGTAGTAGTAGTTCTTCTCTTGGGGCTAAACAACTACGCGCCAGGACCACATTTAATAAAGCGGCGAGGGAACAGTTCATTGCGCTCCTATACATTTGGATACAGAAGCGAAAATATAACTCATTCACAAATATATTAAAATTCCTCAACAGGAAAGGGACATATCCACGTCCGTGTCCGACAAGAATTACCAATCATGTGTGTGCGTATGTGCGTGTGTGTGCACCTGTGCTTGTGTGCATGTTTGTATACGTACAGCTATGTATATATATATATATATATATATATATATATATATATATATATATATATATATATATATACATGCACACAAATTCTTTGTACGCATTTTGCTTGTTTTGCTTGCTTTTTTGCGTGTTTTTCCAGCAATGCGTTTTAATTCTTTCACTATACATACATGTGTACACACACGCGCGCGCGTGAACACATGTTCACATACACCTCTCCCATACATACATACATACATACATACATGCATATATATATGTGCATATATATATATATATATATATATATATATATATATATATATATATATATATATATATGTATGCATCTATGTATGCATCTATCTATCTATCTATCTATCTATCTATATATATATATATATATATATATATATATATATATATACATATATATAAGCTTCGTTTATCTTCTCTTAGATTCATATGACCATCGCACATACGTGCACATACACGCAGTCTCTACACCGTGGTGCTCTACTATTTATATATTCCAGTTTCATTATATATGGTGGTTAATGCGGCGACCACTATGCTGATCTCCAGATGAAGTAACATGCATAGATGCGCGCATGCATACATCCATACACATATATACTGTATATAATTATGTATATGTGTGTGTGTATGTGTGTGCGTATGCTTATTTTTATATATGCCTGTATCAATTAATTTATCCGGAAATGTGTGTGTACATTGTAAAGAAATGCGCTGTTTTATTAAAATTTCTGCAATTTTTTAAATCGAAGTGTTACTGATTTAATTTCTCTACTCCCAAGGAGGAAAGGTAAAGTTGACCTTGACGGAAATTGAACTCAGAGCGTAAATAATTGGAAGAAATACCGCAAACCATTTCATTCAACGGTTTAACGCTTCTGCAAGGTCGCCCCTTTATAATCAATATTAATTCTTTCTGCTATGGGCACAAGGCCTGAAATTTTGTGGGAGGGTGCTAGTCGATTAGATGAATCCCAAAACTCAACTGTTACTTTTTTCATCGACCCTAAAAGGATGAAAAGCACCGTCGACCTGGGTGGCATTTGAACTCAGAACGTAAAGAGCCGGAAGAATTGTCGTTGAGGATTTCGTCTGGCATGCTAACGATTCTGCCAACTCACCGCTTTTGGTTTCAAATTTTGGCACAAGGTTAACAAATTTTTAGTGGGGAAAGGGCAAGTTGACTACATCGACTAAACTGGTACTTATTTTATCGACCCTGGAAGAATGAACGGCAAAGTCTACCTCGGCATGATTCCGACTCAGAACGTTAGGCGCCATAAGCAATTTCACGAGACATTTTGTCCGACGCTGTAGCGATTCTGTCAGTTCGCTGCTTTTATAATTAATTTTAACCCTTTCTACGATAGGCACCAGGCCTGAAATTTGCTGAGTGGGGAATAGTCGATTACACTGACTGCACTACTTGACCGATACTTTTTTTATCGACCTCGAAAGGATGAAAGGCAAAGTGAACCTCGGCGGAATTTGAACTTAGAACTTAAAGACGAAATGCCGCTAAGCATCTTGTCCAACGCTGTAACGATTCTGCTAGTTGGTTGCCCTGTATAACTAGTATTAATGACAACACTTCTGGAAGCGTCTACGTGGTCGCAAGACCTGCTATGGATAGTTGCCAAATCTCCATTAGACAAGAAGGAATATTCATTAATCTGATCGTAGGTGCATTGTGGTAAAAAAAAAATGTGAAAATCACGTCTGGAATGTATTTTACCACTAGGTCTACTGGATTGGCTCTGACCTGGGACTAAACAACAAGAGTAACCTTATTAGTGACAAGCAGCACCACCACCACCACTAGCATCACCACCACCATCAACAACAACAACAACACTCGACTGTCGCTATCTTCACTACACTATTGCTGCTTCACCACCACAACCTTAATCGTCACCACCAACACCGCCGCCGCCAACCAGCCTCACTTGAGTATTATTATACCACTACAATAGCAGTATATCACGATTACCATCTCCTCTATCGCCATCGTACAAACTACCCTAGCAGTATGCTCCCTCCTGTACCAAGCTCCGTGAAGGCGCGTGGCCTAGTTGTTACGGTGCTCGACTCATGTTCATAAAATCGAGGGTTCAGTTTCTGGACCGTTTTGTCCCTGTGCAAAGAGCTTCATTTCACGTCACTCCAGCCTACTCAGTGATATCATTAGATGTTCCTTCCACAGCGTCAAAGGAGAGGTTATGAGGTCAAGAAGAGTGTCTGTGCCTGCTCGTGACTACACAGGCGCCTAAAACAATCAGTAAAAGCATGGTACATACTTAAGTTCCTTCTTGAGTTATTTAGACTCATAGGATGACTTTACCGGTTTCCATGGCGTATATATATTTTCCCACCTGTCCATCGTAAGATTCCTCATTTTTGCCAGCTGAGTGGGCTGGAGCAACGTGAAATGAAGTGCTTTGCCCAAGAAGACGGGGCATCACTCGGTCTATGAATCGAAACCACAATCTTACGATCATGAATCCAACACTCGAACCACTAAGCCACACACTTCCGCTGGTACATACTACCAAGCCATAATTGCTCAAGGGCAGTAATTCTGAACTGTTTTTGCCTGTGGATCCCTTTGATTCTTATGTCATTCTACTAACCAACCCCACCCCGCCCATGTTAAAAATAATCCTGTTATACTTTTATAATTAAATATTATTAAGAATTGTATAAAAAATGAAAATACTTTGTGCAATGGAGAAGTAGAGCGCGTCTCCCTCACTATCTTCCGGCGCGACGCCTTTTCCAAGAACAAAGCAGCCATTACTTTTAAATTTCCATTTATTTGCTTTTACTCTTTTATACTCATTTACTCTTTTACTTGTTTCAGTCGTTTGACTGTGGCCATGCTGGAGCACCGCCTTTTAATCGGGCAAATCGACCCCAGGACTTATTCTTTAGAAGCCTAGTACTTATTATTCTATCGGTCTCTTTTGCCGAACCGCTAAGTTACGGGGACGTAAACACACCAGCATCGATTGTCAAGCGATGTTGGGACACACACACACACACACACACACACACACACACACACATATATATATTCATACATACATGCGATAAGCTTCTTTTCAGTTTCCGTCTACCAAATTCACTCACAAGG
>NC_142928.1:132643277-132653277 GCF_046866305.1 Octopus bimaculoides
CATACATACATACATACATACATACATACATATAGACAACCAGACACACATATACACACACAAGCAAGCAGACATATAATTAAATATGTATGTCTGTATGGATGTATGTGTGTGTTTTAATGTATATATATGTATATATATATATATATATATATATATATATATATATATATATATATATATATATATATATATATATATATATATATATATATATATATATATATATATATATCTTCGTGTAATAACGTTTCAAATTACATATACGTGTAGAACAATACTCAATACAGACAGCCTCTATATATAAATCTTAGAAAAGCAACATCGTTTAACACGTAACATATATCGATACGTACACACACGCACATTCAAAACAATATGTGTACGTACGGATACACCTATATATGTATATATGTATATATATATATATATATATATATATATATATATATATATATATATATATATATATATATATATATATATATATATATATATATGTGTGTGTGTGTGTGTGTGTGTGTGTGTGTGTGTGTGTGTGTGTGTGTGTGTGTATAATAATATAGATTTAATCAAAAGATTAAATGTGGTACTTAAAATGTTTGAGGCTCCAGAATTTGGTAGGGTAATTTGGTATATATATATATATATATACATCCATGTATGCTCACCTGTATGCACATATGTACGCATGATTGTTTATCTGCATGTACGTGTGTGTGTCAAATACACAGGTGTAAATGTGTACGACGCACACACTCGCGCGCGCGCATACAGTATGCGTGGTGTAGGTATAGAGATGCAGACAAGAGAAACAGAATAGAATTATGCAATGCTGTAAATGAGAACATGTCTGATATTTATTATTTGTGAAGCTTCAGAGCTACGGAAGTGACTCAACGGCCGATAGTTTTGAGCGAGACACTTATCAAAGATGGATAAGTACCACGCAAGCAAGTTTTCACCTCGTGGCGGCACATGGCTTTCATTCGTATGTAATGATATATGTATGTAGGTATGTAGGCATGTAGGTATGTATGTATGTATGTATGTATACACACACACACACACACACACACACACATACACACACACACACACACACACACACACACACACACACACACATATATGCCTCTCCAGTTCGTGCTTCACAGCGTTCAATACACACACACTTCTCCACGTCTGACTGTACAGCCTTTTTGTTTGTTTATTTCACCGTTTCGTTTTCCTGTCTTGTTTTCCGTCCTCAATGGAACAAATTTAATTTGTGTTCGTGGGAAGAGCCATTTTAACGATGCGTCCTAGCCCTAACTCTTCGAAACGCCGGTGTTTTAATGGTGGCAGCTGATGAAGGATATGTTCTCTATGTGGCCTGCTTGTTTGTTGTACCTTGTTTATCATTTTGTCCATGTTCTTTTGCACCGTCATGTACCCAGATATGTATCTATATGTACATGTAGGTGAAGGTATGTACATACATGTACATATATATGCATATACTCATATATTGTTTATATATATATATATATATATATATATATATATATATATGTATGTATGTATGTATATATATGTATATATATATACATATGTATATATATGTGTGAGTGTTTGTGTGTATGTGTGTATGTGTGTGTGTGTACGTGTTGTTCAAAAGGGTACAAAAAAAACAAAAACAAAAGATAGAAACAGGTGAGAGGACAACAAACAATGTGTATTAGTTTGACGCTGAGGAAAAATGGAGGCGTTTTTAACGTTTCGAGTCTACGCTCTTGTACAGAAAGGAATGAGGGGAGAAAAGAGTGAGGGGGAAAAACGAACTTTCTCCATTTTTTAAAGCCTTCTCTCCGTTGTATATATAAGAAGTTCGTTTTTCAACAACATGGTATCGAGTAAAGTCCTACTGCGTCGCACTTTGGGCAAGTGCATTTTACCCAGGGCTGATCAAAGAATTCTCAATTGATTTGGTAAACTGATACTGAAAGAAGTCCGTCATATATGTGTGTGGTGTATGTGTGTGTATGTGTGTGTTTGTGTGTTTTGGGGTTTATCTTATACCACGGTTTGACAACCGATATAGGTTTGTTTACTTCCCGTAATTTATCAGTAATGTATCGAAAGGACACCGATAAAATTATCACCGGGCCGAGAAACAAATATGAACTGTGGTCATTTGTTGGACTAAATCGACTGCATGGCCGCAGCCTAAAGACTAAAACAAACCAGAGATGAAAAGTACCATGTAATCCAGTACAACCTGTTACACAGTCGGGTCGTCGGCGACTAAACTGGCAACCCCACCAGGCTTGCTTGTTGGACACACTGCGGGACAAAAAATAAGACCCGTCAAAGGGCGGAGGAACTATAGAGTAGTCAGCGGCCATTCAACAACGTATGTTTGTGGACGTGCGTGTGGAGCGTTTGAGTGTGTGTGTGTATGTATTGTATATATTGCATTTTAAACTCTGTGTGTGTATGTATTGCACATATTGTATTTCAACCCGTGTGTGTGCATATTGTATATTGTGTTTTAAAATGTATATATCGTATGTCAATTTTATTCTTAATTTTAGTCAATTTTATCTCAATTTTTAATTTTTAATTTTTCTTATTTTAGTTTTTTTTTTAAATAAATAGATGAGGAATGGATAGAACTCCTCTGTTTACCCAAGCCGTGGCGAAGGCAGTCTGTCTAGGAGAAAATAACTCTGAATTTAAATACTTCACTGCTGACTTGTAGTTAGACTTTGGTTGGGCAAAGACTGAGAAAGACACTGATATAAAACCTGCGACTGCAGATGCACCTGATGATGTCGACTTGCTCTTCTTTTTGGATCAAGCTTTGTAGTTTAGAGAGTGGGAATGGTTGCTGTGCAAAACTTTTCCTCGCTTTAAAAAGTGTCAAGCACAGGTATTGCTGGAGAGGGAAAAGAAGTGAACATCTTGCTATTGTACGAGTGATGCGTGGTGCAAAGTGCTGGACTGACCATAGGCTTTTGCGTGCCAAGGTGAATTTTGTTGTCAAGCCTAAGGTTAGCGCAAATAATGACAAGTTACCTAAACGGATTGATATCAATAAACTTAATATTCCATCAGTACGCAATGAGTTTGTGAGTGAGATAAATAATTTGTCTTGTGATGGAAGTTGGAAGTCATTCAAAGAAAGAGTACACAAGGTTTGTAGAAACATTCTTGGCTTTGTTGTAAAACAAACAAAAAAAACACTAAGCTTGGTTTCACGATAATGATAAAGAAGTTAGTCTTATCTTAGAGGAGAAGTGAAAGGCATTTAACATGTTACAAAATGTTGACAATATTTCAAGGTAGTAAAAGCAACAGTGCAGAGGAAGCTACGGATGATGCAGGAAAATTGGTGGAGTGATAGATTTGATGAAATCCAAGGAACTTCAAATGCTAACAATTCCAAACTTCTTTACTCTCTCTTGAAAACGTTTATGGACCAGTTTCATCAAAGGTTGCACTGCTTCAGAGCAAGGATGGCACAGAATTATTAACAAATCCTAAAGATGTTGTTGGGAGATGGAAAGAACATTTTCATGAGTTGCTCAATAGACCCACTGAAGTTAACCTCTCTTTTCTTGATAATATAACTTGAGAGACCAATAAAACATCTTATAGCAGAAGTTCCAAACCTGGCTGGAAATTGAACAATGGAAAGGTCTCTGGTATGGATGGACTTGGTGTAGAGATATATAAATATGGAAGTGATCATCTCTGTACAATGTTGACGGATGTGATTCAGAGGCTTTGGCATAGTGAAGAGGTTCCTCCTGATTGGCTTGATGCAACTATGGAGATACTATATAAATCTAAAGGTTGTAAGGATGTCTGTGATAATTATCATACCATCTGTCTGTTAGCTGTTGCTGGAAAGGTCCTCTGTAGGGTAATGCTGGACAGATTGCTTCTGCACATTGCTGATGAGGTTCTACCAGAATCGAAATATGGTATAGTAGGAGTACTATGGATGTAATATTTTCAGCTAGACAGTTGCAAGAGAAGTGCAACGAACAGGATATGGACTTATACCAGGTTTTCATTGATCTAACAAACGCGTTTGATTCTATCAATAGAATTATACTTTGGGAGATCCTGAAAAAGTTGTGAGAATGCTTAAACAATTTCATGACAAGATGGAAGTGAGAATTAATGTTGGAGGTACCTTATCATATCCAATTTCTGTAGAATATGGTATAAAACAAGGTGATATTACTGCTCCTACATTGTTTGCTATGTATTTTTCAATAAACTTTCAAATAGCTTTTGAAGATTGCACTGAAGGGGTCTATATAATATATAGGACAACGGGAAAACTGTTCAATCTCAAAAGACTGTGCCAAAACGAAAGATCTCATTCTCACCTCGTTGAGTTCCTGTATGCAGATGATTGTGACCTGTTGGCACATTTTCAGAAAGTAATGCAGCACATGCTGAATGCCATTTCTGCAGCATGTGCAACATTAGGTCTAGCGATCAATCTAAAAAAAATCTGTTATAATGTACTAGCCTGCTCCCGCCAAGATGTATGTGGAACCTCTTATAGATGTGAATGGTCAAAGGTTTAAGACTGTACCTAGATTTATTTATTTAGGAAGTGCCTGAACCCGAAACGATGTATGCATCTCGCGATATTTCCATATGTATGTATGTATGTATGTATGTATGTATGTATGTATGTATTTTTTGTTTTTCTTTTCAGTCATCCGACTGCAGCCATGCAGGAGCAATGCCCGAACGAGTTTTAGTTGAGGAAATAGATCCCAGAACATATCCTTTGAAAGCCTAATAATCATTCTATCTTGTCTCTTTTGCCGAACCGCTAGTTTAGGGGTGACGTAAACACACCAACATCGGTTGTCATGCATTGGTGGAGAGACAAAGACACAAAGACACGCGCACATAACTCCTCGCCCCCACGTCCATATATATTTTATGTTCATATATATATATATATATATATATATATATATATATATATATAATACATATACAGGGTGCGGTGAATGAACTGTCGTCTAAATTACGCAAAAATTGAAATAGTACCGACATCTCATTTTAACAGATATACTTACGAAAATTACACAAAAATATCTTGAAATATTAAAGAGTAAATTTATTCAATAAAATAGCCATTAGCTTGAACCACGGCCTCCAGACGACTTCGGAATTTTCTGCAACTCTTCTGGACGTTCTCTTTGTTTAAGCTGGTGAATGCTGCAATTATCTTTGCTTTCAGTTCATCTTTGGTGTTAGAAGTTCTGTTGGTCTCTCGCTCAACTGCGCTCCACAAATAATAATCAAGGGGATTACAGTCTGGGGAGTTAAATGACCTGATGTTTGGGGTGATGTGATTGCAGAAATTGTCTGACAGCCATGACCGGGTTCTCCTGCTTGAGTGGCATGATACAGAGTCCTGTTGCCAGACATAGGGTCTTCCAGCAGTCACCCCCTTAACGTAGAGCAGCACTACCTCTTCCAGGCACTTGATATACGCCTCCGTGTTGAGTGTAAGGCCGTGTGGGAAGTTGAATGGAGGCATAACGTCGCCATCACTAGTGATCACTCTAAACAGCATGATGTTGACCGGATGTTTAATTTTTATCATTTTCGGCACATGTCTTCAGATTGCACTGTCCTCAGATTGACACCCAAACACTTTGAAATGTTCGTATTGGAGCTACCAGCATGAATTGGAGTACAGCATGTCATCTCCGAGTTTATAGCAGATTGAATTGCATCATGGTACTGTTTTTCTCACAGACGGTGCCCAACAGACCCTACTATGTTGTGTAGTCGACAACATTTAAAAAAACAATGCACGTGCGCGAAATTTAAAAATATAAAATGGTGACAATTTATCCATCGCACCCTATATATATATATATATATATATATATATATATATATATATGTATATACATACATACATACATATATATATACATATATACATATATATATATATATATATTTTTCTCCTTGTCTCCGTATTCTTTCTGTTGAAGAGCGTAGCTCGAAACGTCAAAGACTTTCCGTATTCCCGAGCGTCATACTAATATATACTTTTGTTATTTACACCACCTGTCCTCGTCTGTTGTTATTTTTTGTATATTCTCCCATATATATATATATACATACATACATACATGTATACATATATGTGTGTGTATATATTATATAATATATATACATATATACATATATATATATATATATATATATATATATATATACATATATATATATATGTATACATACATGTATACATATATGTATGTATATATATTATTATATATATATATATATATATATATATATATATATATATATATATATATGGGCGTGTATGTGAGTGCGACTGTGCGTGCGTGCGTGCGAATGTGCGAATGTTACTATATATATATATATATATATATATATAGTAACATTCGCATATTCGCACACACACACACACACACACACACACACACACACACACACACACACACACATTTATACATATATGTATTCTAAATGATTAATATGGAAATAGTGTGTGCTGGTGCTTTCTCTCTCTCTGTTTCTGTATATGTTGGTAATACTTTGTATGTACCACATCCGCGCGTTGTTTTTTTTCTTGTGTTTGTTCTTCCTTTTTCTTGTATTATATATATATATATATATATATATATATATATATATTTATATATATATATATATATATGATGGCCGTCCACTCGTGACCTAGAAAGACCATTGCTGATCATCAGGAACATTGTGCCCTCTAGGACTAACTTATATTTTGCATTTGCGACTCAATTGGTGGCTAATGAGCCCTGCTCTTGACAAACATACACGACTGCAAACATTGCAAACCAAGCTTTCCCCATTCGTATTACCAACAGTGCGCTTTCGAGCAGCACGCTTAAGTTCTTCATGCAGAATACGTGCTCTCTCTAAAGTATCGACCCCCTCTTTAACCTGCTTCCTCCATCTGTGACAATGACAGGCATTGCTCTCCCAGTCAGTCTCCTGCATATCACAGGCCTTCAATGAGGACTTGACACATTTCTTAAATCGCAGCCTTGGTTTCTGTCAAGGTCTCTTTCCATTCACAAGTTCCCCTTATAGCATCTGCTTAGGGATCCTGCTATTCTTCATTCTAATAGGGTATCCAGTTCAACGTAACCGGTGCTTGAACACCATCACCTCAATACTCAAGATATCAGCTGTCCTCAGGACCTGTGTGTCTGGAGTTTTTAAGGTACAGCCAACATCCAGAATGTGTCTGAGATATCTCTGATGAAAGCGTTCAAGGACCCCTACATGATGTTTGTAAAGGGTCCATGTCTTACATGAGTAAAGGAGCGATGTCAGTACATTTCATGGTACACAGCAATTTTTGGTTGCTTTGTGATGCCTTGCTGGACCAGACACGATACTGAAAAGACTGGAAGGAATCAGTTGCTCTCTGCAGCCTGAAAGATATTTCGTCATCCAGGGAGCAAGAATGGTTGAGTGTGCTGTCTAGTTAGACAAACTTGTCTACCACTTTCAGAATCGTTCCTTCAACCAAGATAGCTAGAGAGTTGGAGCAAGAATGTCACCCTGCTTGACCCCATTCTCTACACGAATGGGTCCAGCTATTCCACCACCAACATTGACCCCCAAGCTTCCATTCCATTTTAAAATGATTTAATTATAGATACAAAGTGATCCGGACATCCAAGTTTGCCAAGTATTTTCCATAGCAATGCCCTATTCACAATATCAAAGGTCTTCGTTAAATCAGTGAATACCTGGACAAGATCTATATTCTGCTCATAGCACTTCTGCATCTGTCTTGCTGTGAAAATCATATCCATTGTCCCTCTACCAAATCGGAAGCCACATTGAGATTCAGATTGGACGTCATTTACGAGACATCCATTCAGGCGGGTAAGAAGAATATTTGCCAGAACCTTGCCAGCAGCTGATAGTAGAGCAATACCTCTGTAGTTGCCACACATTGTTCTGGCTCCTTTTCCTTTATAGACAGGAAGAATAATTACATCCTTCCAGTCCTTAGGCATTGCACCATCCCTCCAGACTGCACTAATAAATTCATGAAGGGACAGTATGATATAAACACCACCAAATCGTAAGACCTCAGCACAAATTCCATCCCTTCAAGGTGACCTGCCAAGATTCAGTTTACTTATTGCTATCATTACCTCATCTACTGAGGGCGTGGAATTTAAGGAGCCAATGATAGGTCTTTGTTGCATAGTATCAATCAATCACTGTTTCATCCACAACTGACTCATCGTTTAGGAGTTCAGAGAAGTGTTCGATCCAGCGACCAGTGATTTCTGTTGATTTGGAGGAGGAGGTTAGTCAATTACATAACCCCAGATTGGGACCCCAGTGCGCCACTGGTGCTTAATTTATCGATTACATCGACGCTAGTATTCCACTAACACTTCACTTATTTCATCGACCCCGAAAGGATAAAAGGCAAAGTCGACCTCGGGAGAAATTGAACTCAGAAGGTGAAGTTGGGCGAAATGCCGCCAAGCATTTTTATTCCGGCCTGCTAACGATTCTACAGAATAATAATAATAATAATAATAATAATAATAATAATAATAATAATTCTCTCTTTTTTTATCTGTTTCAGTCATTTGACTGCAGCCATGCTGGAGCACCGCCTTTAGTCGAGCAAATCGACGCCAGGACATGAACACAACAGCATAGGTTGTCAAGCGATGTTGGGAGGGACAAACACAGACACACAAGTGCCCCCCCCCCACACACACACCCACACACACACACATATACATATACATATATACGACGGGCTTCTTTCAGTTTCCGTCTACCAAAGCCACTCACAAGGCTTTGGTCGGCCCGAAGCTATAGTAGAAGACACTTGCCCAAAGTGCCACGCAGTGGGACTGAACCCGGAGCCATGTGGTTGGTAAGCAAGCTACTTACCACACACCCACTCCTGCACCTCGCAGTGGCTCTCATGGCTCCTGATCTTAATTGATTGGAAGTGTTATCATGTACATTGTTTTGTCTTGGTATAAAAAGATGGGCTACAACAAATATTCTGCTTAATACCACTGATTTGCTTGTCAGATGTTTGACCGTAACCAGTTGAGCATGTCCCTTAGTGGCTGATGATATGTGCATCTCTGATCACGAGCAGAAGTAGTGGGGGAGCATCATAGCCATGTATTGGGAGGAATTCTTTGGGGTTTGGATAATTCACCTTTGGAAACATGGCTGTTTCGTTCAACATCCTTAAACAAACCTTATTCAGGGACCTTTTGAGCGGGATGGGCTACTCGACCTGAAGAAAATTCCAACTGGGTCCCACCTGCGAGTTCATGCGCTGTTTATCTTGATATGAGATCACCATGTCACGTGCATATGGTTGTGATGCATGTGCCTGGTGTACCCTTATCAGACGGGTAGTCATGATGGGTATAATGGGCTTCGTATATTTTACCTCAGTGTCTCTTTGATGGCCTGCACTGCTCTCTCACTCAATAATAATAATAATAATAATAATAATAATAATAATAATAATAATAATAATAATAATAATATTTTCTACTTTAGGCATAAGTCCAAAATTTTTAGGAAGGTGGGGTGGGTCAGTCGATTACATTGACCCTACAACGCAGCTGGTCCCTATTTTATCGACCTCGAAAGGATGAATGGCAAAGTCGACTTCGGCGGAATTTGAACCCAGAACGTAGTGACGAGCGAAATACCGCTAAGCATTTCATTCGGCGTGCTATCGATTCTGCCAGCTCGTCGTCTAAATAGTAATAATAATAATAATAATAATAATAATAATAATAATAATAATAATAATAATGATAATAATAATAATGATAATAATAATAATAATAATAATAATAATAATAATGATAATAATAATAATAATAATAATAATAATAATGATAATGATAATACCACCACCACCACCGCCTCTACTACATAT